>NW_021680486.1:238327-252006 GCF_001412515.2 Diachasma alloeum
AGAGACAGAGAGAGAGAGAGAGAGAGAGAACTAGAGGTAAAATTAGCAAAACAATCGGGATAAATAATAGTACGAATTGTGTTGAGAGAGAAGGGAATAAACTGTTTGTACTTCAGATATCTCATACAATAATTTACGTCTTCCGAACCCATTCCCTACTGCACCCCTTTGGATTAGATTAATCACCTTTTACCAGTGCGTAACATAGCTTGAAGTGAATGCATGATTAGAAGAGTTCAATAAATAACCTTGTGACCTGCCTTCGGACACTCAGAAGGCAGCACGTCACAATTGGCATCTCTTGTGGGGATTTGAGCTTGGCAATTGAGGGTCTAGAAAACCCTAGATAAATTTGGAATAGTGTTGAAAATTATTGTTGCTAATTTAGAATATAAATTCTGTTTTTTTAATAATGGCGATGAATTAATTTCGTTGGTATTTCTGATAATTTCGTCTGAGTTTTGCCATAAGTAATTGAATATTCGAGTTTCACCAACGGCGTGGGACCACTCCACGACAAAAACGTGGGACATTTAAAAAAAAAAAAGATTTAATATTTCTTGAAGATTTTCCCGGATGAAGATTCGATCCAACGATTGCCGCTGAGGCAAAGCTCCAGCGTATTGCTTAAAAAAAAAATTAAAATCGCATCGAAAGAAACATCCAACGAATTGATAGAACTGAAAGACATTTCTGAGATTTCAAACGGTTTATTATCTCGGATTTAGAAAATCTTCATTGATTTGGGGGGTCACGTGGTACGCGTGTTGTGGAGTAGACGCTATGTATGTGGGCTATAGTTTATAATTCAAATGTGCAATGGCTTTTTGAGCGTGGACAAATGTATATGAGGAATTTGTGTTCCCGAATTTCCGGGCTTCCGAGTGATATATCCTGTAAAAGTGCTCCTACTTCAGAGGAGCATATTTGTCATATATGTGCCTTTTTGTCACCTTGGGCGGTCCCCAGTGTGCGAGTAATTAAATAAAAATAAAAATAAAAATAATTAATCAGACTGATTTTTGTTCCTGAGTGGTCTCAGGCATTTGATAGATTTAAAAAACTGTGCCGGGGGATGTGTGTGAAGCCAGTCAGTTGCCCTCTCGCTCGCTCTCCTGGTCATCTCTCTCGGGCGTGCCTCGCTTGTGTATATCCGTGAGGTATGCATGAGCCAAATCTAGCAGATACTCCCCGTTCCTCGTGTCCGGCCGTTACTGTTCAGCTCCCCTCCTCAGCGCATACGTCATCACCGTTGCTGTCTCTCAACTCTTTCGCATCTGACAGCTGTTCGCCCGCCAGGTCACGCAGTGCCTTTGGCGTTCTAGCCTCTCGTGAATTTTCCTCACCAATCAGCATAACGGCACAGCGTGGTTCCACCAGCTCCGTGCCTAAACTGTCAGAATTGTCAGTGGGTTCTACTGTGATAGATCTGGAGCAAATCATTCGTGATTCGCCCCCGCCCTCAACGCCGCTAAGCAGCCGTTATTTCACCAGCCGGGGAAAATCAGAGATTTGTTTGGCTAATAGGAGCCGGACTGGGTCGCTGGGGTCAGAGTTTCCCGGCTCACAGATCCGAGGTATTAAGCGGCGCACTGAGTCAACTCCACGTTCTCTCGAGTCTGTTAAAAAACCATCCCTAGGCTCCGTCAAAGCCACCCTAGCAAAATTTGCCTATTCGGAAAAATCACCGGGTAAAATTCGGTTTGAGTCGGTCTCGCTGAACACATCTCCCACCTGTAAATCGGTCACTTCACCTGGAAAGATGAGCGTGGGTGACGTAATCTTGAAGGCACTCCAGAGTATAGAGGAGAGAATGGATAGAAAATCAGACGAGCGTGTAAATGTACTGAAGGAGGACATAATCAAAAAGGTCACGGAGGAATCAAGGAACGAAATTGAAGGTCTCTCTCAAGAGCTGAACAATCGTCTTGACTTGTTTCGCAAACAAGACGATCTCAAATGGTCAGCCTTTGAATCGAGACTGCTGGTCATCGAGGCGAGACAATCTGAGGCGATACCCGGGATCGATGAGTTGTTGAGGGCTGAAATGAGCTCGCATCTGCTTACAGCAAATAACGAGGCACATGATAAACAGGTCGCCGATCTGGAAAACGTCTTCTCACAAAGGTTGAACTCTGCTCTGGCTGATCTAGATGCTAATGAGCGCAGAGAAAAGAGATTAAATGTTATAGTAAGAGGCTTGGTGTGTGATCCGGAAGCGACTGTCCAGGTGACCCAGAATCTTCTGAAAGACAAGTTCAATGTGGTGGAAGGCATTTCTAAGATCACTCCATTGCAGTCAAACAACCAATCAGACAAGGTGATAACTGTCTCCCTAAAGGACTGGGAGACCAAATTAAGAATCTTGAGACAGAAAAAAACGGCGCTGGAGGGGACCTCAATTTACATAAACTCTGACTTGACTACGAGAGAGGGAAACATTGCCAGTAAGTTGAGGAACATTGCAAAGGAGGAGAGGAAGAAAGGGAGGAAGGTCAAAGTCGGTTTCCTGAAGGTTGAAATTGATGGCAGGTGGTACGGTTAGGACTCCGTCAAAGACTCCCTTATGCCCGTGGTACCTCCTGCTCATCCGGCGGATGGGCGTAGCGGCCCACAGTCAACACTCCAGGGAAACGCATCCAGCAGAGCAGCAGTTCAACGAAAGGCGCACTAGAAGTCACTTTCTGGAACTCCCATACACCTGGGCGTCTAGCGGACTTTGTATTAAGTTCGCAATCTCCTATCATCTGCATCAGTGAAACTTGGGCAACCAGCACCCCAGGGTACTTGGCATTGGCATGGAAGGATTATCATCAGTTTTGGTCAGCAGCTTCCAAAGAATCCAGCAGAGCACGTGGCAGAGGAAGCGGTGGGCTTGTTGTGCTGGGGAAACGTGACTGCTGTTCAATGTCACTCATCCACATGTCTGACTATTGGATTTTTGTAGAAGCCGAGTTTAACAACGAGGTGTATGTGATAAGTACTGTGTATTTTAATAGAGGCACTGTCAGAGGCGAAAGTCATTTCAGAAGACATGGAGGTTAATTACAGTGATTCGGCTTGTATAATAGGGGACGATTTCAACGCGTGGGTCGCAAATTGGAACGCCTGGCCATCCGAGCGATTTGAATCCTCCCGAGTATATGCGGATAGAAACTCGCTCCACAAAAAGGATGACCCTAGAGGGTTAGCCCTAGTAGAGTTCATGGAAATCAACAATTTTATTCTTTTAAATGGTCGTATACCGGGGGACTATCCTGGAAAATTGACCTATGTAGCGGCGGGAGGTGTTAGCACGGTTGATCTGGTTTGGGTCAATTTCGAGAGAATCGATACTTGCGGGGACTTGAAGGTGGACTCTTCCGTTATGTTGTCTGACCATTTCCCGGTTCATTTATGGTTGTACGCCGAACCCGCTATTATTCACCACCCTCCCCATAAATCGATTAGTAACCTAAAAGTGTTGAAATGGAACTCTGAACTTGTTGCGGATTACCATCATGAAATGTTGTGGTCACTAGGGGTTTCGGCGGACTTTGCGCTCGAGTCGTCTGACAAAATTAATCAAAAAATTTCGGAAGCAATCGTTGAAGTAGCCTATAAACTGGGGTTGTTTCTTACTGTCCCTGATGGGACTCAGCGTCAATTCAATAAACTTTGGTACGACCAGGATTGTAAGATGTCGGCCTCGGATCTCCGCAATGCCAAATCCACAATGGAACTTTCAGGACATATGGATGAGGCCCGTATAAATTTTTATACCACTCGGAAAAAACATAACAATTTGTTGAAAGCCAAGAAACTGCTTTTTTATGAAAATATCAGGTGTAAATTTGCGAATGTATTCGACTCACTAACCTTCTGGAGTGTTGTGACACTTGCTAGAGGATTCGAACCGAGAGTTTTTGCAGTCTCTCTTGAAAACTGGTATTTGTTCTACCAAGATATTTATCCAATCAGTTTTGAGGGTCATTATACATTCTATGGCATCGCTGATTGTACTATAGACTATGACATAACTGTCGCCGAGGTCAGGAAGGCGCTGAGTGCATGTAAACCTGGCAAAGCCCCGGGAGGTGATGGTATTTCTAACGAGTTCTTAAAAAATCTTCCGGATAACTGGATTTTATATATCACCTGTTAATTCAATAATATTTTTCGTATGGAAGAGATACCCTCCTCCTGGGCCGATGTCCAGATGACCATGTTGCATAAGGCTGGGGATAAAATGGATCCTGCAAATTATAGGGGAATCGCCCTGATCAACTGTATAGCAAAAGTTTTTACCACGATTCTCCGGGACAGGCTAGTGCGGTGAACCACTGACTGTAATATCATCCCAGAAAGTCAACCCGGGTTCGTCAAGAACAGGGGATGTCAAGACAATCTTTTTACACTCGCCTCAGCTATTTAATTCCAACTAAGACTGTCTGGCCGTGGGTATTTGCACTATTTGTCGATTTCAAGAGAGCTTTTGACTCCGTCAACCACAAAAGTCTCTGGATTATGATGTACAAATTAGGAATAAGTCCCAAAATGATTAGAATCCTGAAAAATCTGTACGGCCAGGCTCGTCTACGCGTGAAGCAGGGCTCGGATCTATCAGACTCGGTCACTATAACTGAAGGGGTTTTGCAGGGGAAGATCCTGAGCCCTCTCCTTTGTATTCTGTACATTTCCGACTTGGATGAATTTTGCCTAGCTAGGGGGGCAAGGGGTGTTCCCCTGGACGGGACGCATGACCTCCTGGCCCTGCTTTATGCTGATGACTTGGTCTTATTGTCTCTCAATGAATCGTCAGCACAAAAGAATGCCAGCCTTTTTAAGGAGTATGCCTCTAGCAAGCTTCTCGGTGTAAACTTGAAGAAAACGCAATTTGTTCTTTGTAAAAACGGTAGGTGCAGCAACAGGGAGACCGAGATTTGGTTTGGAGACCAAAGAATTGAATTTACCAAGGAGTATAAGTATCTAGGGATTCAGTTTGCAGAGTTGGGGTTCAGTCTGCAGGCTGTCAGAGCGGCGTCACCGAAGGCTAGAGTCGCATCGGGCACTGCCTTGAAAATCTTGAGTAAGATAAAATCCGACTCCTGGCAGGGGAACTATAAATTCTGCGATAGTATTGTCACCTCAACCTTGCTCTATGGTGCTCCAGTCTGGGGGTGGCGGTATACGGCCATGCTCGAAGTCTCACAAGTTTTTTACTTCAAAAGGCTCTTCTGTTTACCCTAGAATACTCCAAATTACCTTCTTCGACTAGAACTAAACATCGCGCCTCTCGAGGTTAAGGTTCTATCGCTAACAGTAGGGTGGATTGTTAAAATGTTAAAGATGGACGCAACGAGACTCCCCAGGATTTGTTTCATGAGGCATGTACACCTCTTCCTCAATAAGCCCGACGGCTTGAGCCGAAGAGAAGAAAAACTTTTTGTCGGTCACAACTGGGTTTATCAAACTAATCAGATTCTCAAAAAGGTGGGGGCAGATCATCTTTGGGGTAATCTATCGGCTGCTTTCTGGGTACAAGTAAAGAACGCGGTCATCTCGAATCTAACCGCCCATTTTAGGGCCGAGGATCTAAAACGTTACTATTTATCAAGTAGTATCCCACTGCCTATTCCTAGAGCACTTGGTGACCCGTCGGCCATATACCTTAACTCTTGGTGCCCATGGTCGTATATCCGCACCTTGCTTCAAACCAGACTGGCGACTACGAGATTTCAGCTCTATTCGTTTAACGGCGAGGGGCATAGAATATACCCCTCTGGCCTCTGTGACGTCTGTAATCTGCAGGAGCCTGAGACAGTTTTACACATAATCTGTCGCTGTCCTCTGTACGATTCAATTAGGAAATTCTGGCTGCCTGAGCTCTCCTCATCTTCGAGGTCTCCCATTGCTGTATCTTCGGACGAACTTCAACGAGCCGTTATAGAATTCGTTAACTCTACTGACCAAACTCGTGATAATTCAAAGCGCCTTCATTTGTTTCTACTCAATGCAATGAAAAGGAGAAAATTTCATAAAAATGTATAATTCGTACCAAACACTGTATATCTGCTGCTCTGCATGCGTGTGTACCTACTCATTAATATTGAATAACTCGCAAATATCTATTATCTCTCTCTGTCTAATTATGGTTAAGCAAATAAAAGGGACGTCTCCTATCTTAGTCTGTAATATTTAAGTTTAAGTTTGAGTTGTTTTGCATTTGGATTGCCATGTACGTATGACCGGTTTCTGAATCTTTATTATAGCTCACACGCGTCTCCATTATTTTACTTTGTATATCTTCTGTACCCCCACTGCCATAGGGCTGGACCCTGCGGGGCAGTTGTTTGAAATAAATAAATAAAATAAATAAAAATCTTCATTGATTTCATTTATTTTGAACGTGAATACGTAGATGAAATAGCGTTATAAGGAATACATTCTCTTTCTCTCTCATCTCTGAGCAAACAAGCTACGAGGCAAATTATTTCGGAGGTGGATCCAGTGGCCGAAGCGCCAAGTGAAGGTCAGAGTTGTTGACATCCACAACAAAAGGCACATCAGCAGCGGAACACCTCGACGAATTTCAAGTTGGACCAAGAATTCAGAGGAAATAAAATACCTCACAGGGGTTCTTAATCTCCACCGCTCGAGTGATTGAAATTCCATCATGGGAGACAACGCCGATCCTGTCAATGACGACCAACCGGAGGGTCAGGAGCAACAAAACTTCGTGCCTCATGAACAGGTGGGGATCGAGGGTCAAAACCCAAAGTTGGCTCTTCTCGACGGACTCGTGGAGCAGGATCAGCGGGAAAAGAAGGAGGATCCGGAAACCATAGGCACTTTAGCATGGCAAGCTGCAGTCTGGGAGACTTTGCAAGAAATGATGCAAGGACTCGATGATGAGGAGTTACGCCGACAACTAGAGGAGGAGGCAGCCAACCCAGAAGGGGACAGCGATGACCTCAGGGATCGCTATGTCAGAGTGCAGATGAGGCTCAGTGGAGCCACCAACATCAGATGGACTAAGGCAGATAGGCTCCCAGAGAATCCACTTACTCCATTCTTCACGCCAGCCAAAACTCGAGACCCCTCAGCGAGAAAACAAGTCAACTTATGTCCTGCGGAGACGAGGGGAACACAAAGCCTTACTAACGAGGCCAGAAAGGAGAAGGAGGGAAAGCAATTCAACCTCTCCAATCCTTGCTCAGCGGGGCTGAGTGCATATCTCAGAAGCGTTCAGACGCCTGCTACTGTGACGACCCATCTAGAGACCATTCACGCGATGCTAAGGGTAGTAGAGGAGCAAAGTCGGGAGGAACTGAGAGAACAAACTGCAGAGGAGATCGATCAAAGAGTTACAGAAGAACACAGACTTAAACGACAGCACCTTGAGCAGCAGATGGCAGAGCTACGAGAGGAAGAGGAGGCATTCCACAAGAGCTGCAAGGAGAGGAGGCGCAAGGGCGGTTCCTATGCTCGAGCGGTAGGTACGGTAAATCCAAAAAGACTCACTGTGGCCGCAGGGAAAGCAGCGCTTCCCTCGGTACAACTTCCTCAAAATTCGGTGGAGGGAGTGCAAGGGTCAAGCTCCATATGGCGCTCTAGCTTCAACCCCTCGATTTATCTGCATGCGATGCGAGAGGGCGGAGGAGCAATTGGTACACTTAAGCAGAAAGGGGTCACAAAAAAGACCACTAAAGACTCAAAGATACCGGAGGATGCTGAATCAAGGAAAATTATCGGACCGGATTCCAAGAAAGGAGGAAAGACCCCACAAAACAAAGGAGTCTCCTTTCCTCAGAAGACGAGGCATGAGCAGAATGAGCCAAAAGGCAGCTCCACTCGTTGTGAAGAAAAAAACGACGAGGCAGACGTAGTATCACCAGTCGAATCTGAAGACTCGACCAGCAGCCCAGGAGAAGAAGAGCTGACGGCGACTAGGAGAAAAGACAGGTGAGAGAAATCTGCAGGACGCAAGAGCAGGCACAGGGAGAAACCGAGAAAGTCGAGGAAAACGAAAACTCGATAGAAAGTATCGTCAAGCTCGAGCTCCGAGGAATCAGATTTCGACTCCTCAAGTGAAGAATCCTTGAAATCATCCAACGAGAATGAAGAAAGGATCAAAATGAGGAAACTCAAGGAAGAACTGAAGAAATAGAACATGACAGAAGACAAAAAGAGGGCGAAGAAAACCAGAGACATCGGCGAGGTAGCGAGAAAATGGAGACTGACATTCAGGAACTCTGAGGAGATGAGCCCAGACGAGTTCCTAGATCCGCTCACAGAAAAGCTCGAGTCTGCTGATATCGTTGCGTCTGACCGAATGGGAGTCCTGCCAGTGGTGTTGAAGGGAAGACTATTGTCCTGGTACAGAATCAACAAGAAGTACTGGAAGACATGGAAAGATTTCCTCAAAGCCTTCAAGAGCTGGTATGCCGCAAAAGCAGACGATGAGGATATCGAAGAGGATATCTGCAATCGTAACCAGGGGCTAGGAAAGCTGGCTATTGACTACCTTGTCTACCTTCAAGGCTTGTACGAACGTTTGGACAACCCTCCACGACTGAGTAAGCAGCTGAAGAGGGCGTATAGCGGGCTGAGGCCGGAGTACCACCACAAGATAAATCCCAAGGATTTCGAGACTTTCGAGGAGTTAGCTGAGGTGATAGCTGAGGAGGAGAAACGGTGGAGGAGGCATAAAAGCTTCCGTCCACCATCAGCGAGAGACCAATGCAGTGCCAAGGAGTTCGCCTGGTCAAGCTTCAAGGAGGAGGCCAAGACAGGGGGAAAAGGGGGCCAACACAATACCTCCGCGGAGAAGGAGGTAATCAGTGAAGTGGTACCACCCCCAGTATAGCAAGTCATCTCGGAAAACCCGGGGGTTAAAAAGAAAAGGAAAGCAAAGAACAAATTGGGAGTAAAATCAAGTGATATGGCGCAGTTATCTCAGCAGGCTCGAGCTCAAGGCCAGATCCCAGCGGAGCCAGCACCAGCAACACCAGCTTCATCAAGCCCACAGGCCAAAGCAGGATCATCAGCAGCACTATTCAAGCCAAAGTTTCCGTACTTCTGTCGAAACTGCGGACGAATGGATGGACACATGAAAAGGGATTGCCCCAATGCAAGGCTAACCCTCTGTGTTGCGTGCGGAATGGAGAGCGTGTTCATCGATAACTGCGGGTGCAAGATGTCAGAAAACGCCAAGGGGCACCAGCAGTAAGACTCGACTCTGGTAGAATCCCCGCATCACAGAGTCCGCAGAAGATGAAGCAAGAACCTCAAACTCGAGTTGTAACACAAGTCGAATCACCGGCACCCCCAACAAAAATTGAACCACCAACACCACCAGCAGACGCAGAAGTGAAATCCGCAGCCGGGAAAGTGTCGGAGTCCACGTTCGAAGGAACAGCCGAGGACATGTGCCATTATTACGAGTGCCCTGTTGATGAGGAAACGGATGAGCTCACGGACGCCGAGGAAGACGATATTGTACTGATCGAGTTCGTGGACTCTCCATGAGTAAGAGAAAAGATTGGGAGTGCTCAGGCACAAACTCCCGGAAATAATCTCCTCGAGAAAGTGGAAAATCCATGTTACCCAAGGAAACCTGAAGAGCAAGAAGAGAAAACGAGGAAAAGAGGCAAGATCCTGGAAAAACTCGAAAACTTCCCTCCAAGACCAGAACAAGTGACTCAGAAGGGGAGTAAAAAAAGGATTCTGGCGATAAGTCGAGTCGGTAATAAAAGCTTCGAGGCATTGCTGGATACCGGTGCAGCACTGACAGTCTTTGGACGAGTGGGAAAGGTCATAGTCAAGGAACTAGGACTGAAGATGGACAAGAGACCACCCTCGAAATCTGGGTACGTCGCCATGGCTAATGGAGCTCCAGAGAAGATCCACGAAGAAGCCATGTTTCCCATCGCCATCGACGGAATTTACGACTGGTTCCCTGCAGTGGTGGTAAAACACCTGAGAACCGACTGTATCCTGGGGATGGACTTCATCACTCACTACGGAGTGAGTGTCAGTGGCCGGAAACAAGTATGATAGATCGAATGGGTGAATATCACTCATCGCATCATCAGACTACGTGCTACGGAATGCATGAGCTGGATGATCGTCAACACGAGGCACTGCAGAAACTCCTGGAGAAATGGGCTGATCAGTTACCAAAAGACTTGAGTCAACCTGTCACGATCACCGAGCACGTTATACTCGCCCCAGATGAAAAAGCAGTGAAGCAGAGGATGGCTAGCAGGTCATCACATGTGATGGAAGCTCTGTTAGCTGAGGTCGGCCGAATGCTAGTAGAAGACATCTTGGAAGAGGGAGAATCACCTTGGGCTACACGTCCAGACATGGTGGTCAAATTCGACCTCTCAGGGAGATTTTGTGTAGACTTCAGGGTACTCAACTCGTTGACCCGCAAAGACGCCTACTCTCTCCCGAACATGACATCGATTCTAGACAAACTCCACGAAGCTCACTACATCACGACTCTAGATCTGAAGTCAGCCTACCATCAAATCCCTCTCAAGGAAAAGAGCAAGGCGGGGACGGCCTTCATTGTGGAAGGCAGGGGATTGTTTCAGTTCACCAGGATGCCATATGGGCTCTGCAATGCACCCGCTACCTTCCAACGGCTGATGGACAAGCTGTTTGGGCCAAAGATGTAGCCAAACGTCTTCACCTTCCTCGATGACGTGATCCTGGTCACCCGTATCTTTAAACAACATCTTGAGATTCTAGAGAAGGTACTGGAAATCATCTAAGAGGCGAAGCTGGTACTAAACCTGAAAAAATGTGAGATCTGCTATCAAAAGTGGCGATTCTTGGATTTCTTGGTGAACAAGGATGGTCTCAAGCCTGACCCCGAGAAACTGCAACCAACACTCGAGTACCCAGCACCAAAGAACGTGAAGGAACTCAGGAGGTTCAATGGCATAATGAATTGATATCATCGCCACTTGAGATCAATCACCAAGGTGTCCGGACTCCTCTACAGGCTGACAAGTGCAAAAGTAGAGTGGCACTGAGAAGAGGAAGACGAAGCAGCGTTTCAAGCTGCGAAGAAGGCGCTGGAGAATGCAGCTACTCTTCACTATCCAGACTTCTCTCTGCCCTTCGTGCTGTATACGGACGCCAGTGACACAGGGATTGGTGTGGTCTTGACCCAAAAGGACGAGGAGAAGGAAAGGCTGATCGCTTGTGCAGTGAAGCAACTCATCGGTCCAGAGTTGAGGTACAACGTCCCCGAACAGGAATGCCTAGCAGTCCCATGGTCGGTGAGGAAGTTCAGACCATCCCTCGATGGTTTCCACTTCACGGTGGTCACCGACCACAGCAGCCGGAGGTGGCTGCACAATCTGAAGGATCCGGTGGGAAGACTGGCGAGGTGGGCTCTGGATCACGCAGGGTACAACATGACCATTGAGTATCGACGAGGAACCGAGAATGAGGCAGCCGATGCCGTCTCTCGACTCTATGAGGACCTCGTGATAGACGAAGAGGCAGTAGCCGACTCATTGGGGGACCCGATAGAACCCAGTTGGTACCAGGTCAAGTATGAGACAGTTGAACAGCATCCAGACGAGCACAGTGAGTACTACATCAGGGACGAGAATCTGTATTATTTCAGGCCAGACCCCCTGAAGATGACCACTGGAGATGATGAAGAAGCCTGGAAACTGGTGGTTCCTCCTCATCAACAACATCAAGTGCTCGAGCAATGTCATGATGATCCCCAAGCAGACCATGGAGGCGTTGAGAAAACGTATGAACGCATCTCCGGAATGTATTACTCGCCTGGGTTGTACAGAGACGTCAAGTACTACGTTCGGGACTACGTAACCTGTGCTGAGAATAAAATAGATCAGCAGAGGCCAGCAGGGCTGATGAACGAGAGAAAAGGCGACAAGATCCCCAGACCAAACATTGGCAGTCTGCCATATGACGGTGAGGACGGGGCTATCCTACACCTGGATGAAGCCGTCGACCTGGGAGAACCATGCTCCGACACCTCAGAGCTACTGAGAGGAACTGAGGACGCTGCTGAGGAGAGATGGCTTGTGCTGGATGAGGTAGAATCCTCCGGCTCGAGCCCAGTCCCAGCACAAGTCTATCTAGACCAGCAGGCAGAGAGGCCAGACCCCCTGAAGGAAGCACAATCCTCCACAAGGCTCCCGAAGAGGCCAAATGCCTCTTTAGGATGCATCAACTGTAGAGAGCCCGGGCATGCGTGGAAGAAGTGCCCCAAAAACCTCGGGAATCACTTCTGCCACCTCTGCAACGCTATCGGGGTGTCGACAGAGACCTGCCCGTATCCCCATGGCATGGATGGAGCCAGGGCGGAGGACCGCGTCCAAGAGGTGAAGAAGAGGTTGAACGCCAAGAGAAAGACCGGCAAAGGCCTCATCCTCGTCAGAAGCGTCAATTCCAGCAGGGCCAGAACCTCAGTCAGGAACACCAGGACTGCAGAACACCTCAAGGGTGAGATCGGTGGTTGTGAGACCAAAGCCGACCCCTAGCACATCCAGTGGAGCATCGAGAAAACAGGCTCGAGCCACTGGAACACAGAGGACGGCTCCACCTCGCAGATTTCTGGAGGAACATGGAGACATGTGCCCTCTGTGCTACAGAGAGGGGCATCACCCTGACGACTGTACGACAGAGCTCAGAAGAGTCACTCTCAGGAGCTACTGCCCGCGGTGCTGGCGACCCACCGATCGCCACAAGCTGTGTAGAGGCTGTCGATCTCAACGAGGATCGGAGAAGAAGAAGTAGGCCGCGCAGGACACGAAGACCCCTGGACCTTGTTCCCCCAGTGAGGGAGCAATGCGCTGGACAGGACCAGGAACGCTGGACACCTCAACTCACCACTTCTAATTCTCCAACATCACCGGTGGTTTGATACACTTATGTTGTTTTTGTTCCTTACGAAATTCTCGAGAAAAAGCACCATTTTTATTTTTATTTTGAGTTTGCAAAAGTCTCTGAGGAGCCAAAGAACATTTGATTTCTTAATTTCATTTGATGATTTTTGAGTTTGATTATTTTTGAGTTAGTCATTTTTGAGTTTTGTTACGTTGAGTTTTGTTTGCATATTCGCTGGAGTAAATTAAGCTATAAGTAGCGGTAAGGACCAGTACCTGAGCTATTGAACATGCGATAACAGTGGGACAACCGACGGCGAGGCCTCGTTACATTCAGTGGACTAGGCATGGTTCCCCTGAAGAGGATCACCACGTCTGGTCTGGCGGAAGGGTGTGACGAGGCGCGCTTGAGCGATACTCGCCGCCGGGTGTCAATTTCTACACTTGAGGCGCCATTCGTCGTCCTGAGGGCTAATTAGGTTCTCAGGAATGACAGGCGCCACTAACCCCTGGGGGGAACTAAAAAAAGATCGCTCTCGCTCTTAGGATTTCCGGTAGCCAAGGCATCCACACATGCCAAATCGTGTGAATTAATTTCCTTGTGATATAGTCGTTATTAAAGTCGCAGAATCAGTTGAAGTGTGATTATAAATAGGAGAAAATAGACTTTAGTTAGTGGAGGCTTTGATCGATGTCTCCAGGTCGTTGTAAGGAACACGAGGGACGACGGTAGACTCCCCGGAGAGGTTAAACAGGATTCCAGGTAACACGGGTTTTTTTATCCATTCTTGAGATCCTGACTCCCCCCCCCCCCTT
>NW_021680486.1:252336-263889 GCF_001412515.2 Diachasma alloeum
CCCCCCCCCCCTTTCCATTGAGCACTCGAGTGTGTATAAGAAATCATGTGAGAGAGAACTAGAGGAAAAATTAGTAAAATAATAGGGATAAATAATAGTACGAATTGTGTTGAGAGAGAAGGTAATAAACTGTTTGAACTGCAGATATCTCATATAATAATTTACGTCTTCCCAACCCATTTCCTACTGCACCCCTTTGGATTAGATTAATCACCTTTCACCACTGAGTAACATAGCTTCAAGTGAATTGAATAATTAGAAGAGGTCAATAAATAACCTTGTTACCTGTCTTCGAACACTCAAAAGGCAGCATGTCACAATGTGTATGTGTGTGGCCGATTGCGGCTTGCCACGACATCTAAATAGATATTTGTCGCAATCGATTGAATTTGGGTTAGGAATAATCGTATTCATGTTATCCAGACCGAGTTCGAACGTGGCATGGATGCCATTATCAATTTTGTTGAGAAATTTTCAATGTTAATCCGTCGATATTTCCTGATAAAGAGGCAATAGTTCAGGGACACGTATGAATAATTTCAATAGAAAAACCTAGCGAATTCCCTAGACAATTCAATTTGATTTCTGTTGAACTTTCTATTAGTTTTTCGCCGTTTCTATTGAAATGTTCAACAGAAAATGTTGTATAAGTTTATAGAATTCGATATTTCTATCCAACTTATTCTACGGAAACGGCCAGAAACTAATAGAAAGTTCTGTAAGCATGGATAGAATTGTCTGGCGAATTCGCTAATTTTTTCCATAATGTTTTTTCATGCGTGACATATTTCATTGGTTTATAATTTGACACATGAATTACGTTGTACAACATAGGGAAATATGCAATTCCAAAAATTCTGAAAACGTTAAATACCTTCTGCAGAATTCCACAACGATATATCCATACGAGAAATGTGAGTTGTAATATATCAAAAAATTTTACATTTTCTAGATTCTGAGAGTGGAACTTCTTCGATGAGAAAAAAAGAAACTCTATGGCGAAAGGAACAATCAAATGATCATGGAATTGAATATTGGTTCAATTTTCAATAAAATGACATGGAATAAGAAGGCATTTCAATAAATACTCGTTTTGTCTTCAAAATTCACACAATCATCTCATTTGCACCAACCTGAATATACAAATTGTATATTCAAGGTATGATAAAAAAGAGCAATATTCATTCGGAAACGGATTGGTAATTTATTAGTAAAAAGAGGTACAATAATTGATAAAAATTGAAAGCAATATCTCACTTGTTCATTATGGGGGTAATTGCAATAACTTCCTGTATCGGAGAGTTGAAGATTCATTCGTCCAGAGAGCCAATCATGAAGACAACCAATTTTACTTTGTAGCCCCGGCTGAGTTGACGTAGCTCAAACAGGTTGATACTTGAGCCGCGTGTCCTCTTCTTTAGCTGTTATATTGCTTCCAGCCGAAACCGAGAACTCAATGACATAGATGATTTTATCATCGAAATCAAAGAAGGCAACGTCAGGTTTAGTTGCAGCGATAAGCCTGATAGTCACGAATGGTAAGTTCCAGTAGATCTTACACCTCTCATTCACGACGACGGACTCAAGATTCTCTGGAGCATAAGGCGACACCGGCAGTCTGTCTATTCCATAGCAGCACCGCAAATGATAATACAATACTGTCAAAGCCGCATTATGAGGATGAATAGAAGTCGTAATTGCAAAGGTCGGACAAGCCGATAAAAGATGCGTTAGAGTATCCGAGCATTGCCTACAAGCTCGACATCGAGTGGTACTTTTACTTGCTCGTTTGATAGCCATTCATACTATTGAAATACGAGCGTTATTTTTTTTTCACAATTTTTTTTTAGATTTGTACCCCTATAATTTTTTTGGAATTGACCCTATTCAAATGCAACAAACGCCATTTTTCATCATTTTTCTTATAGATTATCATGCATTTCGTTTCGTTCTAATATTTTGAATGCCCATATATGAAACAGTCAAATGGTTCTGAAAACCTGTCAACTTCGGAGGTTGGGTTTACCGCCTAAAATTCTTTATCCGCAAAAAAAAAAGTTGTGACAATGTGATTTTCAATTGGTTCTATTGTTTTTATTTTTATTTTAAAAATTAATTTAATTGATACCTGAGTCTCGGGGGGAGCTCAAGCTCCCTCACCTTCAAGAAAACGGAGAAAACCATTGGAAAATCCTCAGCTGGAGAATTATTTTCAATTGTTTTGGGGAATTTATTTATTGAGAGAAATTAATCGTGGAGAGGACCTCGAGGACACAGAAGAGGATGACCCTGAGAAGAATCTCTTGGGGTCACGATGGACGAGTCGATTCGGCAGTTTGGGACTCTCCATCCAGCAGCGTTGGACATGGTGGAGATCGAGAACTGGGACCCGTCCAGGCTGAGAATTTCGAAGTCAAGGGAACTCCTGGACAGTCTCAGGGAATCATCCCCAAAGAAGGATACTCGTCGTGGGACAGAACCCACATCTCCAACAATTTAGAAGAATTATTTATAATTTTATATTAGAGGAAATTTAGAGGAAATTAAATAATTGATGTCCAGTCCAGAGGCTAATGTGATGCTCATTTGAATAGTTTTGGCAAAGTTAGTGGGGGAGGGCCCTTTGTGTGGGCAGAAGAATGACCATAGCGTCAGTTTCTTCTGAGACAGGTAGAGTGTAGGAGCTCAGTCGAGTAGCTGTCGAGTCGCTGAGATTTTTGGAGATTTGAGTCGATTCTTGGACGGACTGGAGCTGCTGGAGAGGATTCTGGGGCCCTGGACTGGACAGAGATTAAGATAAGTCGTGTCTAGAGCGTATTTATTTATTTATTGGGTCGAGACTGAGTCCTGAACCCTGTCGAGTGGAGTTAGAATTTATATCGTAATTTGGTATTGAGAAGAGATAGTGAGTCTCGATAGTTCATTTTCTTTTATTATTTGGAGTTCAAATTCATTTGATATATTTTTGTGAATAGATTTAGAGATAATTTTGACGTGATTCATCCTGAATTAATTTTGTTGGATGCTGGGATATCAGCTAAAAATAGATTTCATCTTAATTCAGTGAGAGAGTGGGGAAAGATAGGATATTTCCCCACGCTAGTATATAATTATTCATTTGGCGCACTTGTGAAGCCAGTCGTCCATTTGTTTTTCGTGTTATTTTATGATTCAGACATCTAAAATTTCTGTATTTCAATTATTCCTATCTTTTATCATTTCTTGTAAATATTATTGAATAGACCAGTTTCTTTGGGGCATAAAATTCTGCATTCTGATTTACTTCTCGCCATTCTAAGAATTCGATAGGAGGTATCGTCCCTCCTCCCCCTTGTTAGAAAGAGTCCAAGCTGATAGTTTCGATGTGTGGTGAATTAATCACTATTTGTATGAAAAATTGGCATTTGCCTATTTAGCCAATATTAGAAATAAAATAGGCTGGCGCCTAGGGTGAAAAGTACGTTGGGAAACATTGGGCTTGGGGACAGTTGTGAAGTATTAAAAATAAATATTTTAATTAATTAAGATCGAAAAATTCCGAGATCGTCACAAAGTATACCTTAGATTTTGATGGGGAATAACATATTTTAAGCTCATCAAAATCGGTGAGGGACACTCGCGACGGTTTCCTTGTCAATTAAATTGCTCAGTTACAGTGACTTTGGGTGAACTAAATTAGAAAACTTTTGTTTTCCCTTTTCTTGACTGAATATATTGGAATGTCTGCAAATTGCAACCGCATAACACGACTCCGATAGACCAGGACCCGCACAACAAGACTCTGATAGACCAGGGTGTTTATAACGATATCTTGACATGCGCATATGAAACCCTCAGTTTCGGACATGAAGCCAGCAGGCTTCAAGAAAGAGAAAGCCAGCTGGACGTGCACCGAAAACGGAAAAAAGTGCAATGCAACAAGTCTTTAGTGTATTTGAAGGGTCTTGGGTTTCAAACTTTAATATATCTATTGATAAATTATTTATTTTTTTTTTTTCATATATTTATGTTAGCTGCAGACGCAAGTCTGCCCCCGTAAGTTTTGCGGAAAATAAAAATTTCTACGGTTTACGTCTTGCGTAGACTTACCTTCGAAATTTAATTTAACGGATCCTACCATGTAGATAGATATCTCCTACAATAGTCGATCGATACTTTAAGATATTTATTCCAATTTAAATTTACATGTCAAGGACTCTATCTTATAATGAAAAATTTGTTGTGTTTTCGAGTGCAATATTCTAGGTTACTCTTTTTCCGAAGAGAGAGACAGAAAAATAGAAAAATAAGGAAGCTAGATAATTTCAACTGATGATTTCACATTTCGAATTCTAATAATAAAATTTTCATTGAATTATTGCTCACCCTTACAATTACCTCGTTAAATTAGCAACTTAATCATGGATAAATCAGGTTCCTTAGTATAAGTTTCAATCCAAGTGCGTATTCCAGAAGCGCTAGTCATTCTAATATATTCAATCAAGAAAAGAGAAAACAAAAGTTTTCTAATTTAGTTCACCAAAAGGCACTGTAAAACAGAATAGAATAGAATAAGCGCCGCTGTTCACTTAAAGCGCCCAGAGTCACCTAGATCATACGATCTTTTGTAACATCCGCCTTAGTTTCGGTCAGTCACACAGCCCCAGCCCTGTGTTTCTCACTAGGCTAATAAGGCTGGTGACAGCCGCTTGTTGTAAGTCCTCTGGTTCCAGGAAAGCCTGGCCCCAGATTATATAGCGACGGAGTGCTAATAGGGGGCATTCACATGAAATGTGGATGACGCCCTCCTTATCGCCTCCGCACACTCTGCAGTCTTCTTGTTCTGCAAGTTTCATCTTGAACAGATGAGCTCTCAGAGCTGTATGACCCGTGAGGAGCCCTACTGTTACCCGCAGATCTCCTCTGTGCAGCTCCAGAAACTTTCTGGTTCTAACTCTTAGTTGCCCCCTCATAAGCAGTTTCGCTTGTCTGCAGATCGCAACTGTCTCCCAACGCCTAAAATGATCTCGTTGGAAATATTCTTTAATAAGAGTTTTTCTCACTGCGAAGGGCATGCCAAGCAGGCCGTGTGAGGGCACCCTTTCTCTAGCCTCCTTGGCCAGCTTATCTGCCTCTTCATTACCCAGAATCCCATGGTGGCCTGGTAGCCAGGTTACGGTGACCTGGTTGTTTTTACCCAGTATGTCCAATGCCTGCATGCATTCCCACACCACCTGTGACTCTTTAGTGGGTTTTTCCATGGTGTGAATCGCCGCCCGGCTGTCACTGCAGATGAATATTTTCATCCTTTTTGTCTCTCGCGTTCAGATATTCTGCACACTTAAGTATGCCCAGCATTTCTGCTTGAAAGACGGTTGAATGGTGGCCCAGTGGCAAACTCTATCCGAAGCCATCTTTCAGACGGTAGATGCCTGCCCCAACACTGTCATTGAAGCCAGAGCCGTCCGTAAACCAGTAGTCCTCTCTTGGTCCTGGTTTAAGTTCCGAGTTTAGCCACTCCTGTCTGGGTGGTATACTCGTTCTGAAAGTTTTCCTGATCTGATACTTCCTAGGAATTCTATCCGTCTTACGTATGAAGGATCGATCATTGATTAGGCTAAGCCTTGTATGGCCTTGGCCCGTCATCTTCCATTCTTGTTAACACGTTAGTCTATATGCAGTTGTGGTAGCATAACTCACAACCCTAAGGTCGAGGGGTGGGATACTGAGTGCGATTTCTAGCGCCTCGGTAGGTGTCGATTTCATGGCTCCTGTTGCAGTCCTCAGGAAGGTTCCCTGTAGGCTTTTCAACAGGTTCCTTGTTTCCGTCTTACTCACCGTCGGCTACCAGACGACCGCAGCGTATAACAGTCTCGGAAGTAGAACCATTTGGTAGAGCCAGAGCATCATTTTAGGATTGAGTCCCCATGCCCTGACCACAGCTCTTCTGCACGCCCACATAGAGGCGAACACTTTATTTCTCTGTTGTTCGATGCCGAATCTGGTTTAAGTGGAATTAGTAAGTGATGGGCGAGATAAAAACGGATTTTCCGGGAGCGTGAGAAGGTCCAGAAATCACTACAAGTGGCGTTGGTCACAAAAGTCAATTTAATTATCGAAGTCAAAGAAATTACACGTGTTAGAATTAAATAACTGAGAATGTCAGGAATATTAGCGCGGGTCNATGTTCGATGCCGAATCTGGTTTAAGTGGAATTAGGAAGCGATGGGCGAGATAAAAACGGATTTTCCGGGAGCGTGAGAAGGTCCAGAAATCACTACAAGTGGCGTTGGTCACAAAAGTCAATTTAATTATCGAAGTCAAAGAAATTACACGTGTTAGAATTAAATAACTGAGAATGTCAGNTAATTATCGAAGTCAAATATTTACACTTGTTAGATTTAATTAATTGAGAAGGTCAAGAATATTAGCGCGGGTCACAAAATGATTAACACAGTTCAAAGAACTAAATGGCGCAGAGCAACTAATTCGCGCAACAATAGAATAATTCGCAGAACGAAATGTACACAGTACGATGGCCGAAATGCAAATGAGGCCGATTGAAAGACCGCAAGGTGGCAGGTGTCGATAATCGTGGGTCCAAACGTGCCCCAATTTAAATGAGAGCGTTCGCTGGACACCTGTCCATTAAGTGGCGCCTCAGGTGTCAGAGGTGAANCATCAAGTGGCGCCTCAGGTGTCAGAGGTGAGAGGCCACTGGTCAGATCAGTCGGTTGCGCAGGTCAGTCCTGAGAAGCGATGTAAGCATGCGAGAGGAGCGAGTGTGCGTGAGTGTGCGTGTGCGAAAAACAATTCGGTGGAAAACCGAACATTCTCCCCCGCCGTCAGCAGCTGCTGACGTGACTGAGTTGGTCTGAAACAAAAAGCGATTAATCGAGCTCAGGACAAGATTTCTCGAAGATCAATATCACCATCGTAGTTCACCAGTGACGGTCAGGTGTGAGTACAGCCGAGGACGTAGCAGGCGTAAATTCCGGCAGACCCCGGCAGACTCACGTCCACTCCGGACCAGTTGCCACAGAGAGGGTCGTAAATCCTCACCATGACCCAATCCGAACATGGACTATGATGAACCCGATGATGCAGAGCTGTCATCACGTGAGATGATCCTAGGTATCGCTGGTCGAGATGATCTTAAGTGTCGCTGGTCGAGACTGGCAGTAGAGCGAGCTTCGAGATGGGCCGTTGCAGAGTAGAACTGGACGTCTTAATGGTGACCACCCTGGCGAGTCCATCTCTACCAGGGTGGAGAGCGATGACTCGAGCGAGAGGCCATTTCGTTGGTGGAAACCTCTCGTCGGTGAGAAGGACTATGGAACCAATCCTAATGTTGTGAGATGGGTGGTGCCACTTCGAGATGGACTGTAGATGTTGAAGGTAGCCAGTGGACCACTGCTTCCAGAAGTACTGAACCTTCTGCTGAATAAGCTGCCAACGAGATAGGCGATCGACGTTCAAATGCTCCAGCGAAGGGTCAGGAACGGAGGTCAAGGCCTGGCCAATCAGGAAATGACCTGGAGTGAGCGCGCTGACGTCATCAGGATCCTCTGATAGCGGTTCCAGTGGTCGCGAGTTGAGCACGGCTTCGATCTGCGCGAGTAAAGTAGTGAGTTCCTCGTAGGTCAATAGAGCATCGCCGATCGTTCGTTTGAGATGGAACTTCACCGACTTTACCGCGGCTTCCCATTTGCCTCCAAAGTGCGGTGCACCTGGAGGGTTAAAAGACCATCTGGTTCCATCGCTGAGCAAGAGTTGGGCTAGTTTGTTCGATTCCTTAGACGCCATTGAGAAGAGCTTCTTCAGTTCCTTGTCGGCTCCCAAGAAGTTCGTTCCGCAGTCTGAGAACAAGTTCTTGCAGTGTCCACGCCGGGCAACAAAGCGACGATACGCAGCGATGAATCCATCGGCTGCGTAATCTGAGACAACCTCAATATGGACTGCGGACGTGGTCATGCAGACGAAGATCGCGAGCCATCCCTTGTACGACTTATGACCACGCCCCTTCCACGAGCGGAGAGACACTGGTCCGGCGTAGTCAACTCCAGTGTTGAGGAACGCTCGACCAGGTGTGAGACGAGCAACTGGGAGCTGGCCCATGAGCTGTTGAGCTCTGATCCCCCGCTGTCTAGCGCATGGAATGCACCTCAGGATGAATGATCTTACCGGGGCTCGTCCTCCGAGGATCCAGTAAGACCTTCTTAGTTGACCGAGAGTCAGCTGCGTTCCTCCATGCAGAGTCCTGAGATGGGCATCCTGAATGATGAGCTGAGCGAACTGCGAATCCCGAGGTACGATGATCTGATGCTTATTTTCGCAGTCAAGCTGAGCAAATTTCAGGCGCCCTCCAACGCGTAGAACTCCCTGGTGGTCCAGGAACGCCGTCAATCGAGTGAGCGAGTGAGACGAACTAAGACGGTGCCCTCTGGACAAGGTNTCCTCCGAGGATCCAGTAAGACCTTCTGAGTTGACCGAGAGTCAGCTGCGTTCCTCCATGCAGAGTCCTGAGATGGGCATCCTGAATGATGAGCTGAGCGAACTGCGAATCCCGAGGTACGATGACCTGATGCTTATTTTTGCAGTCACGCTGAGCAAATTTCAGGCGCCCTCCAACGCGTAGAACTCCCTGGTGGTCCAGGAACGCCGTCAATCGAGTGAGCGAGTGAGACGAACTAAGACGGTGCCCTCTGGACAAGGTCGTAACCTCAGCTGAAAAATGCGCAGACTGAGTGAGCTTGACCCAAAGCAGTCGGGCCTGCTCGATGTCACCAGGGTTCAGAGCTGTTGCTAACGATGATCCAGTAATTCTTCTGAGACGAGCAATGACGCGTTGGCAAATGGCCGTAATTCGAAGCAATCTGTTGAGTGAAGAATAGCGATGAACTAAATCCCAAATCTCTATGCGCTGGACCTTCACGTTCAGAACGACACCAGGTTTCTCCTCAAGATCTGCTGATGTCACTGAAGCAAGCTCTAGAGATGGCCACGACGATGAGCTTTTCATGAGCCACGGTGGTCCGCGCCACCAGAGTTCATGCGCAGAGAGCTGCGCTGTCGTTAGTCCACGAGATGCGCAGTCAGCTGGGTTTTCCTTGCCAGGAACGAGTTTCCATTGAGCTCGTGAGGTCTCTTGTATGAGTTGGATACGATTTCTCATGAACTCTTTCCATCTGGACGGGTGCGAGTTGATCCACGTAAGCGCAACTGAGGAGTTTGGCAAGCATAACCGCAGCTGTGAGCTCTAGCCTTGGGATTGTCAGCCGTTTGAGAGGAGCTACTTTCGTTTTAGCGCAGACCAAAGAAATCCGAGGCTCATTATCTCCATTAACGATTCTGAGATAGACTACGGCTGACATCGCGAGAACAGAAGCATCTGAGAATCCATGTATTTCAATCGACGAGTTCTGGAGAAGGCCTAACCATCTTGGAACAGATAACTTCGAGAGCAGAGTGAGATCATTTCGAAAACTTTTCCAACGCTGGGCAACTTGTTCTGGGACTTCCTCATCCCAACCGAGCTTTCCAATCCAGGTCTCCTGCATGAGCAGTTTCCCTCTGATCATGACAGGAGATAGAAATCCGAGTGGGTCATAGATCTGAGCGATCTCTGAGAGGATATTTCTCTTAGAAACCTTCGATTCATCGCTGGTCCGACTTGAGAAGATGAAGTTATCCGAATTGGGCTGCCACGACAAGCCAAGAATCCGGGTCTCCGAATCCTCATAAACTCGCTGGTCATTGGAGGCACTATCAGGAGCGAGCCACTGGAGTAGCGCTGGACTATTACTATGCCATTTTGCCAGAGGCATTCCTCCAGCAGCGCAGAGATCACGAACTTCTTTCGCAGTCCTAACGAGTTGGTCATGCGTATCCGCACCTCCACAGATGTCGTCAACGTATCTTCCTTTTACGATAGGCGAGACGGCCAAAGGGAACCGATGTCCTTCATCCTCAGCCAGCTGAAGAAGAACACGGTTTGCGAGAAACGGAGCTGATCTCGTGCCGTACGTGACCGTTGTCAGTTGATACGTGACTAGTTCTCTACGTGAGTCGGTCCATAGAATCTGCTGCAAGGGCCAGTCATCCTCATGAACTCTAAGCTGGCGGAACATCTTGGTGATGTCCGTCATGAAGATGACTTTGTGCTGTCTTGACCAGAGCAGCACGTCCGAGATATCCCTCTGCAACTTGGCTCCTGTGTGGAGAATGTCGTTGAGTGAGTTCCCTGAACTGGTCTTCGCTGATCCGTTGAACACTACTCTCAGTTTCGTCGTTTCACTGCTCTCTCTGGCTACACCATGATGAGGTAGATAGTAACTCCTCTGAGCGTCAGACGGCCCTACCTGAAGCCCTTCAGAGACCCTCAACCCTCCTGAAGCTTGCGCTTCATGTGCTAAGGTCGTCTCGTCAGAACGACAAGCGGAATCCGCCTGAACCGAAGACGAAGAGCGATGAGTCGAGCGGGTTACTAATCTCATATGGTCGAGATCCTCATACTCCTTGAGAAAGTCAGAGTAAAGCTGGAGAAAGCGCTGATCTTTTGAGATTCGAGCAAGCATACGATGAAGACAAGCTAGCGCTGGATGATAGGAACTCCCTAATGACGAAACTGGAGCTGAGAAGGGCAAACGAACGACATATCGACCTGAGCTATCTCTTGAGTGAGTCTGACGGAAGTGGAGTTCGCACTCTAATTCTTCCGTTGAGAGATTCGCATCAGCGCGCCCAGGAACTTCCTCCTGAACCCAAAACTTCGTGAGAAGGTCGTTGAGCTCGTCGTTCGATACGCTCAGGTGATGAGAAGAGCAAGATGTTGGTTGATCAGGTCCAGCTGGCCCGTAAACAATCCAGCCAAAGCTGGTGAGTTGAGCGACTGGAGCCTGAACCCCTCCTCTGATCACGTTGGGCTTGATGACCTGACCAAAAACATCAGCACCGACGAGAAGGTCAATTGGTGCAGAGACTCGAAAATGAGGATCAGCAAGCTCTAAACCCTCGATATGATCCCACTTGAGGCCCTCTGCTGAGAAGGACGGCAGCGTTGAGGTGAGACGTTCAAGGGAGTGAGCTGTAACTTCAATGCGTTCTTCTGAGTGGATCGATTGCAGCGTGAGATGTACTTCGCCGGATGTTGTTCCAAACGATGATCCTCCGATGACCCACTCCTGTTATGTGGACAGAACTACGAGTTTTCTTTAATTTCACCTTCTGAACTAGTTGATCTGAGATGAGCGAGAGTTCGGAGCCTGAATCCAACAAGAGTCGAACTTGATGCGAAGGGCAATAATCACTCACCAGAAGAGCTAAACAAGTTGCGAGAAGGACTCCAGGCCGAGAGGCTTGCGCAGAACAACTATGGGCCGAACAAGGAATCGACGCTTGCGACGGTCCGCTTTAGGCCTGAGAATGGGCTGAAGACGCAGCCTGAGCAGCATCACCGGTGTGAGTGTACGTCACGATAGGCACGTTGGTCGATGGAGCAGAAGCACTCGGGCGCTGAGCTCCTGCATCGTTGCGAGGGACTTGAGATGCTGGACCACGTTGAGCTGGACGACG
>NW_021680486.1:264883-266206 GCF_001412515.2 Diachasma alloeum
GAGCCATTTAGCTTCAGAGGTTGGATCTTTTCCAGTTTATAATTTCTGGTGAAAACCAGGACTGTTGTTTTGGCTGGATTTACCGATAGGCTAGTTTCCCTGCACCAGTTCTCAATGATATCGAAGGCTGTTGCCATCAGGTCCCTTAGCACCCTCAGAAATCCGCCTCTCACAACAACTGCCACATCATCGTCGAAACCGGTGATGTGGAAGCTGGCCTCACTTAGTTGTTTAGAAGTCCATCTACAACCAGGTTCCATAGCAGGGGTGAGAGAACTTCCCCCTGTGGACAGCCCCTAGTCGGACGTCCCTCTACACATGCCCTCGCATGTCCTGCCGACAGTCTTTTGCCTTTTAGCATGTTTTGTGTCCAAGCAATGATAGTCTTGTACACCTGTCGTTCTTCCATGGCTTTCTCTATAGCCGGATTCGAAGTGCTATTAAAAGCCCCCTCAATATCCAGAAAGGCGCCTATGGCAAAACCCTTGACCGCCAGTTGTCTTTCAATCAGTCCTACTAGGTGATGTAAGGCGGTATCTGTTGATCTTCCCTCCCTGTATGCATAGCGACAGGGGGAGAGGGGTCTGTCAGCCAAGGGCCCGGCCTTGATGTGTCTATCCACCAGCCTCTCCAGGGTCTTCAGGATGAAGGATGTGAGGCTTATAGGACGGAAGTCTTTTGGTTTTATATAACCGGTTTTTCCAGGCTTGGGAATGAATAATATCCTAATCTCATTCCACAGACTAGGAACATGTTTCAGGGCTATACTAGCTCTGAGTATCTTGGTTAGGGGTCCCGTGATAGTCTCTATCCCTTCCTGTAATAGGGCTGGGTAGATCCCGTCTGGTCCCGGTGCCTTGAAGGGTTCAAAGGTTTTGATGGCCCACTTGACCNAGAGGGGTCTGTCAGCCAAGGGCCCGGCCTTGATGTGTCTATCCACCAGCCTCTCCAGGGTCTTCAGGATGAAGGATGTGAGGCTTATAGGACGGAAGTCTTTTGGTTTTATATAACCGGTTTTTCCCGGCTTGGGAATGAATACTATCCTAGTCTCATTCCACACACTAGGGACATGTTTCAGGGCTATACTAGCTCTGAGTATCTTGGTTAGGGGTCCCGTGATAGTCTCTATCCCTTCCTGTAATAGGGCTGGGTAGATTCCGTCTGGTCCCGGTGCCTTGAAGGGTCCAAAGATTTTGATGACCCACTTGACCCCCCAGGGCTGCACTACTTCATTTGCCAATGCCCAATCATGGGTTTTGTAGACATCCTTCTGATTTTGCATTGTTTCTTTGTCCCTCTCCTGGGCCTGTATGAAGCCTGGAA
>NW_021680486.1:266546-266724 GCF_001412515.2 Diachasma alloeum
AGCCTCCTCCAGCTGCTTTTTGTTGTGGAATCTGAGGATGATATCCCTAAGATTGTCAGATAGACTTTCTCGGTCATTTCCCCAGTTTGTTCGTCTTCGGTTTCTTACCCATTCCGTTTCTTTTACTGTGTGGATGGACATTCTTATGGTTTGATGATCGGACGCTGAGAGGTCCTTT
>NW_021680486.1:266997-279794 GCF_001412515.2 Diachasma alloeum
GTTTCTTTCACTGTGTGGATGGACATTCTTATGGTTTGATGATCGGACGCTGAGAGGTCCTTTGAGACCCCCCAGTCTTCAATCATGTCTGCCACCCTATCCGTCCCCAGAGTGATATCTATGACCTCCCGTCGCCTCCGATCTATGAAGGTAGGTTCTAACCCCCTATTAAGGATATTTAGACCGGCCCCCATTATGAATTCCTGGAAGCTTTCCCCCCTGCCGTTAATGCCGGTGCTCCCCCATGCTACATGGTGCGAGTTGGCATCACAACCTAGCAGGAGTTCAAGTCCCCTTTCCTTCACATGGTTGCATAGGTCCTTTACTTTTTTCGAAGGAGGTGGTTCAGCCGAGTCATAGGGCATGTAAACTGACCCTACAACCAGTCTCATTTCCTCGCCTTGTCCCAGGCCCAGATCCACTTGTGCCACAGCCAGGTCTCCCTCACTAGCCTGTGAACAGAAGAAAGAGTCTAGTCCTTTAATCACAATAAAAGATCTAATTTTTTCCTGAGTGTTTGCGTGATAGATTCTGCCACAACCACTGAAGCCCTTAATGGCATTGTCCACTATCCGTGGTTCTTGGATCAATGCTATGACTGTCTGTATCCCAGTTAATAGCCTGACTAGAGTAGCCGAGGCTGCTTTGCTGTAATGCCAATTTATCTGTACAATGTGCACCAGGGTTGCAGCCATAATGATGACTACTTTCCTGGTACCTCTATGTACCCTTCTTCTGACTTTCACCACGGTCTTTCGCAAACAGCTTGACAGTTGCTTTTTGAATCCCGCAATGCAGTCTGAAGTTGCAGGCTTTCAGAACAGAGGGTGATCGGTCTTCTATCAGCGCAACGAAGTGGGCACTTTTCGCGTCCCTGCTCTCACCGCCCCGAGCATAACCCACTCTCTGGCCTGCAGTCCTGCATTGTGTTTCTCAAGGAAGCACAGTGCTTCTTGAGCGGTTAGATCTGGGTCTTCAACGTGTAGTACAACCCTGTGCTTCTTGGGAAGCTCCGAGGCTGCGACCACACGTACAGTAAGCCCAGCTATTTTGTTTTCGGGGAAAAGGCTTTTCAGCCAATTCCCCGTTTCCTCATCAGTGCAGTACACCATTGCCACATTTTCTCTTTCCCAGACACCATTGAAGGTAGGTGCTTTCAGCCCGTCAGGTAACGCCAGAATGGCCCCCTTCAGGAGTTTCTTCACCTCCGTTACCTCTTCAGTGCCCAGTTTCTGATCCGGATATGACTCCGGCATAACTGCAAACTGGAATGAGCTCGCAGTATTTTGAGCATATGTGCCCTGATCCTGCGTTCTCATTCTCTTTTCTTTCAGTCTGACTGAGGGGCTTGGCGTGGTACGCTCCGATGGACGGCGTTTTATTGCCTTCCTCACAGCCCCCTCCCCCTTCCTCTCATCGACCTTCGCTGCTGCATCCGCCAAGGTTGCAATTGCCCCCGAGGTTTGATGCAGCTTCGCTCTCATCCGTACCAGACTGGTCAGCCTTGTCAGACTTTGTGTGTTCGCCATTGCTGGCCCTACCCGAAGTTACTTTTTCAATACTGAGATTTTTTAGATTGGTTTCCACTTTTGGTCCCACGAGTACCGCGGTTAAGCGTTTTCACCTGGTGCATTGCCGCGATTGCCCAGGGCTTAGCTTGTCTCGGGTGGGTTACACCCAGGACTACTCTCAGAGGTCGCCCAGGTTTCTGAGAGGCACCGTTAGCGACACAGGTCCCCCTGTGCAACGCATCCTTATGCACGGTATGGCCGAGGCCATGGCTTACGCCGCTCACACACATGGATTGGGTGGGTTCCTCTTAACGACCGCGGTNCTACTCTCAGAGGTCGCCCAGGTTTCTGAGAGGCACCGTTAGCGACACAGGTCCCCCTGTGCAACGCATCCTTATGCACGGTATGGCCGAGGCCATGGCTTACGCCGCTCACACACATGGATTGGGTGGGTTCCTCTTAACGACCGCGGTCGGCGGTAGTCCTTAAGACCTCCACCGCCCGCGACCGAGCCCCCTCACTAACGACAAATTGGGAACCCAGTGGAGGGGGAAAAGTCACTGTAACTGAGCAATTTAATTGACAAGGAAACCGTCGCGAGTGTCACCGATTTCGATGAGCTTAAAATATGTTATTCTCTATCAAAATCTAAGGTATACTTTTTTTTTCTGCGGATAAACACTTTTAGGGGGTGAAACCAACCTGCGAAGTTGACAGGTTGTCAGGACCATTTCACTGTTTCATATATTGGCATTCAAAATATTAGAACGAAACCAAATGCATGATAATCTATAAGAAAAATGATGAAAAATGGCGTTTGTTGCATTTGAATAGGGTCAATTCCAAAAAAATTATAGGGGTACAAATCTAAAAAAAAATTGTGAAAAAAACGCTCGTATTTCAATAGTATGAATGGCTATCAAACGAGCAAGTAAAAGTAGGAAATACGGGTTTTTGCATTTTTCGAAAGAATGGGTGTAGGGGGTAAACCACCCTCGAATTTGACTTAACACATTATCAGTTGACTATTAGATCTCTTCTCGAAAGAAGACAATTTCCAATATGTGTGGTGGAGAATCTCGTCGGTCTTGTTTAGAAAGAGTGAATGACAAAATAACTATTACAGTTGAAATATGTTTGAAATATGTTTTGCAACAAATACTTCCTCGTGATTCAGGTGAGAATTGTAAGAAGAACTGGAGTAGCCTCTGCGGATTACTTTTTTTTTGGAGGAGGAATGAATACAGTGGCGCCCAGTACAGCCCTTCTTCTAAATTCATAAAAAGGATGGAGATATGTTGAAGACTATTCTTTCAGAATATCACTTTTATTTATATTTTTATATACCTAGCAATATAATGATCTGACAATTCCATTATCACTTCTTTTTTTTCTATTCTTCCTTCACTCCACTCCCACTACGTCATCACTATTCATACTTTGCCTTATTTTTCCTATCATAAGGCGCTAAGAAAAACATTTTGAGGTCTTTTTATAATTTTCCTCATTTATTTATTCATTATATTTTTTGCAATAATGATAGTCGTCGAAGAAGTGTTTGAAACATAATAACTTCTTGCACAAGGAACAACGAATAATAGTAATATTGGTACATCCCGGTATTTGTTATTAATTGTCATTTGTTATTTATTTATTTAAGACCCAACAGCCGAGGCCAATTATAGGGTCAAATCATTATACATGAATCAAATTAGACTAAAAACAAATATACATATATACATTTCACAACACTTTCGATGGTTCAGGTGGCGGATGGTGGGTGCTGAGTCGCGTCTAATAGATTAACATTATTTATCTATTCCTCTCAATGACTTCACATTGACTATCACAGGGAGGGGGGACAATATCACGTCCATGTCATTTCCATAGTATGTTACGAATTTGTTCACATTCTTACATGCTGAATATAGAGGTGAAACAACACCCGACTTTCGTTTCGGCAAATAGAAAATCGTCTTTAGCCTGGAGTTGAGTGGTGGCACTCTGAATGATAGAGACTCCAAGAACTGTGGGCAATCGATATTACCTCTAACGATCTTAATAAAAAAGAGCATCGACGCAACGATTCTTCTCACTTTCATCGTTAACAGGTCAAACTTATCACTCAACTCCAAGAGGTCACATCCTCTTTCAGGGTAAAAACCATCTCTTTTCCAATACATGAATTTTAAAAAACGCTTGTCAACTGCCTCAATTTGATCGATTTTGTTTTTATGTGTTGGACTCCATACAAACGCTGCATATTCCAGTTGCGGTCTGACCAAACTTAGGTAAAGCGCCCAGATAACAGCCATGTTGCTGAAGTTTTTACTCACTCTTGTTACGAAAGCTATTGTCTTTTTCGCTGTTGTGAGCATGCTGTCAATATGATTATGAAATTTCAGGCTGCGATCAGGCTGCAAAATGACCGCTTGGTTCTTTGAAAACTAAAAAGAGTGGAGAGAGGAATTTCCCTTCGGCTGATATAGTTGGTTGAATAGTATAACTATGTGTCGTCGATGTTAGGGATTGCACGACACATTGTACTTGTTTTTTCACGTTCTTCATCCAAAACTTCGGCCTGAAGGCATTTCAAACTGAAATCCGCTTTGATCAGAATTATATATATTTGATAAACCGTGCATTGCAATTCGCTGTTTCACAACCTGAACAAACTGTTCCGATTTTTCCTTTAGAACTTGACGGTCTTCGATTGCTTTCGATGTAACAAATTTATTGATTTTCCTCGAGACAATACGATGTGCTTTTTTAAATGCTCGTATCCACTTGTCGGATGGTTTAAAGCGAAAATCCTCACTACCTATATCTTTTTGGGCTTGTAATGCCCATCGTCATAAGTCACAATCGTGTACGATCATTCCAGCGGTGACAGCAGATTTGAAATTTTGTAGTGTGTATTTACAAATCCGATCAATTTTATTTTCATAGCCTCCCCCCATATTAGTGTTATGTGCCCAGCGTCTTAACTGCCGTATTGAAATTACTTTTCGAAATTTCTGCTTGACAGATTCTAAGCTCAATTTTTTTTTCTTCTTACCGCTCCGCCAATATGCAACAGCTCTAGAGTTGTAATCGTAAGACAAATTCTCCTCATCTTTAGTAGAGGTATCAAGGTCAATCGGCGGTTAATGAAGGTTATCCGCGTATTCTTTGTCTTCGACTATCTCCACGTCCCAGTCTTTGTAAGTTTTCTCAAAGTTTAACGAATCTTCCACCATCACTTCGACGGCAGGATACTCATTTATTGCATGTGATTAAACTTCCTCAATGCTTTTTTTCAATTTGATTTCTTCATTATTTATAGGCGATTCCGGAATATTCATCGCTTGAAATGTTGTCAGCAGTAATTGAATAACGTTCATAGGATTGACTCTCATTTCTGCGTGTAATAATTATCTAAATGTCTCTCAAAAATACTTTCCCGTCCTCGTTCTAACTATATTTAAATTTTCACGATATACACGATTTATACGATAGTTCCATATCTGATGTTTCGAAAGTGTCAAAGTGAACTAACGATGATAATCACAACAAAATACTGGCTGGGCACGATAGTGTTTTCCTTATGCTTACTTTTATTATACTGACCATACTTTTATCGTCAAGACCTGATAGCAGAGAAAAATACGTCTGGATAGAGCATACGACCACCGCGGTTTAATCCCGAAAATGAAATGTACAAAAATAACTCTGTTGATTAAGACTAATACAAAGTCGTAAAACACAAATATTACGGTTATTGGTATTCTTAGATATAATTTCATTGCCTATACAATCATATCACATAAACGATTGCAGATAAGAAGAAATGCTTCAAACAAAGACGGCTGACGTGCAGTAATACACATATCTGGCCTCGTATCGTTTTTCGCATATTACGATAGAGCAAAAGTTATCAGGGGAAGACCAAAGCGGACCGCACCAGCATTTGTGCGAGGTGTCGGCGTACTCCGATGCATTGATCAACAAACTTGATGATGACAGACAGAAATGAATCAAATTAAAAACATTCCTCATCAAATTAGTCGTATAATTTTTTCTTTAAATTTTTTCCCCACATCTAGCGGTTAATGAGACATTAACACTGTTAGGGATCATGATAGAAAAATTAGTTACAACGTTTTCGTTTAATATAATTTTGCTAGTAAGCATCCAAGATACGAAAAAAAGTTCGCATCAATATTGTGGCCCAAAACACGGTTATCCTAGTTTGCATCAGCGTTCCACTTTGCCCCCCCCCCATTTCACCCTTTTTGAACGCAACCAACACCATTATTCATTACTTACTTCAAGAATTGTGATCGCCCAAGAAGGAATCCAATATTCAACTGGTAATGAATTAAGTTAAATTCGAGGGTGGTTTACCCTCTACACCACTTTGTTCGAAAAAAGCGAAAACCCGTATTTTTTACGTTTGCTCGCTCGTTTAATAGCCATTCATACTATTTAAATACGAGCGTTATTTTTTTTCACAAAATTTTATTGGATTTGAACCACTATCATTTTTTTGGAATTGACCCTATTCAAATGCAACGATCGCCATTTTTCTTCGTTTTTCTTGAACATTATCATGCATTTGGTTTCGTTCTAAAATTTTGAATGCCAATAAATGCAACAGTCAAATGGTCCTGAAAACCTGTCAGCTTCGGAGGTTGGTTTCACCCCCTAAAAATCTTTATCAAAAAAAAAAAATATATATACCTTAGATTTTGATGGGGAATAACATATTTCAAGCTCATCGAAATCGGTGAGGGACACTCGGGACGGTTTCCTTGTGAGTCCTGTCTCACGAATTTAACTGAGTCCTGTCTCACAATACATATGTAAACCTCGAAGATCTGCGCGATTGTTCACGATTTACTGTAATGACCCTGATAGAGCCGCAAATTGATGGCTCGATTCACCGGTTCAAAGTCTTCTTGGGTATCGATTTGATTTAGATGGGATGAATTACGGCATTGGCTGATTTTTATGAAAACTATCGAGAGAATTATGGGAATCAAGCCGGGAAATGCTCACGATGGCTCCTCAAGCGTGACCGATTTTTAGAATTTTGCGCGTTAAATCAAGTCCGAGACTTTAGGAAGTGCTATGACAACATCCTCGAAGGCACACGTGCCTACATGTGTGGAATTTGGGTGTTGAGGATGGTAGAGTAATTTGCAGGGTTTGCAAGTAACGTCCGGTGAACATGGAATGAATGAGATTTAGCGAGCGTGAATACGAATAAAATTTTCAAAGTAAAATTTTATATGTAACATCCACCCCGTGTAGGGTGTCAGAACCCTTTTGTCAGCCTTCACGCGTTCTCGCGATTCACTTGAATTTTTCAAAATTAATTCTCTCTCTGCCTCTCTTATCTGGACTACGAATAATCTAATTATACCGTGTACCCCTATACTTGACCCCATGAATTATTATACTAATTAATAATGGAATGAATTATTNTAATTCACTTATATTAATCACTAGGGGGCTTCGCCCCCTGCTCGCTCCGCTCGCCAACGGGGGGGGGGCTTTGCCCCCCCCGCTCGCTTCGCTCGGTCCCCCCCCCCGTCCGTGTGACCGCAGCGGTGTGACCGTACACATAAACATCTTCCATATGAGCATCCCCTAATATAGTAATCCTCCATAAATATCGATATCCCCTTTATGACCACCCCCTCATATAGACATCTCTTATAAATACACGCACCTCCTCGTATAGGCACCCAACGTCCCCTGAATTTGAGCGTCCCCTGAATTTAAGCGTCCCCTGAATTTTTCGCCTTACTTTTTTATTTATATAGAGAGATCATAATTATTATACTAATCAATAATGGAAATATATGTTTGCCGAGAATCACGGCTCTCGATGTTCACGCTTTGAGATTAATGTGTCTAGAGCACTGGGCTGTGGACGGAGGCGGGTGGCGTGAATGGCCATCTTGAAGTCGATCTTCAGTGTTATTCTTTGAGTGTAGAGTCTCTGCATACACTCTATCTTCGCGGCGTAGGGGCCCTGAGATTTTGGGTTCGGAGAGGATTCGCAAAGGAATTATTTCGCGTTGATAAGTTGGTAGTATTGGCAAGGAACTTGATCGCTGACTGTTCACCTAGAATGTGGGAACTTCTTCGGGTGGAATTGGCAGTCTATCCTTCTTCTAAGAACACAAAAGAGTCATTATCACTCCTGCTGCTACGAAGGTCCACAATTTAGGACGATATTCTATCTTGTGTTTCTTTCCGATTTCCTCCAATCTGCGGCGAGATTCATCCAGACGCATTTCGTTTGCTAGATGGTCCTGGGTATTGGGCAAGGGATCAATACGAATATGTGTGAGTGCGTGGGCTTCTTCCGGTACACGAGATAATTGTGGAGCAAAGTCAACGACGGATAAATTCACATTTTTCCCACTCGCTAAGAAATAATGCTTCCCTTCGGAAGCAAAAAGGAAAAAGATGAAAAAATTGAAAATAGTATATTTCGTAACGAGTGCAAAAAAGTGTTTTTTGGCGAGTGGGAGGTTTATATCACGAGCCGAAGGCGAGTGATATAATCCCACGAGCTAAAAAACATTTTTTCACGAGTTACGAACAATATTTTTCATCACAATGTGGCGAAAATTGGACTTTTAGGCACGCGGAGCGTGACGAAAAGTTCACTTTTTGTCACAGCGTGATGAAAATTTCTATTTTATGCAAGACGGTGCAACACCTCATCGAACTAATGATGTGTTTGCTGCATTGCACAAAGTATACGGTGATCGCGTCGTCGGCTTAGGGTATCCTCGCTTCGATCGAGCAGGGATGGAATGGCCACCATACTCACCGGATTTGAACCCGTGTGATTTCTTCTTCTGGAGTTATCTCAAAGACTTCTGTTACGCGTACAATCTTCAGACAAATAGGGCTCTGATAAGCGCTATCCAAAAGGGTGTTCCTAATATTTCTCAAGCTAACATTGGAGAAGTCTTCCACAGTTTTCAGAAACGCCTTGAATATTGCGCAAATTCGGATAGAGGACACGTCGAGAGTATTTATCATTAGTCATATGTCCTGGAATGTGTTTGATCAATTCTTTCACCATGTCAATTTTTATTTAGAAACAATGAAATGCAACTCTACTTACAAAAAAATATGCGAAGTCTATTGTGTCTACAAACATGATGGTCCTTCATTTTCTACATCAATTAATAAAACTATAATAGTTTATTTATCACCTATTTCCATTTGTCATCCTGTGTAATGCTTATATACATATATATATATAAAGTTTCTGTCATGGGTCATTTCTATGACTATATACATTTTATACAGTGTCATGAAAGTGACCCACTAATATAATAAGCCTAGTCATCAAAGTGACCGGTTAAGAAACATATATAAATATATAATGATAAAAATGTAAATTTGAAAAAATCTCTACTTTTAAAAAGATAAAGAAATTTGTATAATCCAGGATCTTCAGTAAAGATTAACTAATGAGTGGATTCTTTTCTGGATACTTTATGGTACACTTTAACTATCTTGTGACATAAAGCAATCATTTAATGTGAAATAATATAATTCTAGCTGTAAAAAGCCATAGGAGAAACGTGACAATAAATTATATGTTTCTTTGATTGTTTATTGTTACTTGTATGATTTTAAAAAAAATGACAGAAGAAATAATACAATGAACTACTAGCTTAAGTATATGCAGGCGATGCGCGCGTTCCCTTACTAGTCTTTGAATATTGAAGATTCGAAATTTGGACCATGATCAGAATGAATCTCAAGGGGAATCTCGAAGCGAGAAATAATATCCTTTATTAACGCTTCAGCTACGGTGGTGGCTTGTTGATTGGGTAGAAGAATAGCTTCGGCCCACCTAGAGAAATAATCTGTAACTACTGGGATGAAACGATTACCAAAAAATTATTGAAGATAAGGCCCAATAAACTCTATAGCTAATTTGGAGTTGACCCTTGGTTTTAACATGAGGATCTTCTTTAGAGAAACAGATTCTACACCTTCGACACCAGTTTACAAAGTCAAATTGGTAAATTGCCCAATAATAGTTTTTGGCGAATGTTTGCTAGAGTTTCATTAATCTAAACCTGTCCACTGGAAGGAGAATTATGAGCAGAAGAAAGGATCTCTGGAATAACCATCTCATATACGAATTTTGTTCAACCTGGCGATTCTCAACGTTTAAAGAGAATTCTGTCCTTCAATTCCAGAGAATCCCAATGAAGAAGATAAGCTTTCAAATTCTGGATCGAAATTTGAAATGTGTTTGCAGTCAGGATGATGGTTAGATTCCTTAAATTGGACAATTGTTCTGAGTGTGGAGTCTTCATTTTGAAGTTCGATCCAATCACGGTCATTATTAATAGAACAAATTGTTCTGAAGATTACATTATTAGAAAAATTTTCCACCGTATTTGCCTTACAACAGGGCTTGCGTATACAAGGCTGAGGTGAAAGAGCATAAGCGTTGCCATGTAGATGACTAGGACGATGTGAAATGTCAAAATCATAGGCGAAGACTAATTCCCATCCCATTATCTTTCATTAATCATTTGAAAATCCATGTTGAGGAAAATCTTGAAATCGTCTAGTCAATAACATTGTTGCTATTGGATGGCGCATTATGCCCACATCATAACTTCTTTGTTCACTTGGTTTCATATTGAAGCACAATAGCGTGGCAAAATACATTGCAAATGCTCCACAGTCTATTGTGTTTGTTCGATTTTCTACTTCGTGAAATTGGTATCTTTTTAGATAATTGTAAATAGTTTTCAAATAATCAATTTCATCTTGTGAATAATTGTGATTTGAACTATCGTAGATATGAATACATCCCTTCGTATCAGATATTGTACAGATCCAATGTACTATTTTTTTTTATGAACCTAATTCCACCTGAATAAATAATTTGAATATTATTCACGGATCTTGAAACTCTCTGCACATTTGAGAGACAATCTCGTATATAACCAGTATCCTGTGCCAAATTATAGACTCCACGCTCTCCTAAACTTTTATCCAGTATCTTATGGAATAAAATGATATGCACATCTTACAAATGGGTAGAACACCATATCAGCTGAATGTATTGTTGTGCTAATAAACCGTAGTTATAATCATCTTGAAAACCATTCTGTAGATAAGACCGCTCTGGCATTATTGTTGCTGATATGGTCACTAACAATTATACATTCATGGTAATTTTGACTGACATTCTCATTACCCATTATTATATGGTCATCAAAATCAACATTTGTTTTTCAATTATCATAACATCATTATCATTTGTTGCCTTAACTTGAATAGGGAATTTCGCACTAAGAGTTACAAAAATTGGTTTACGATCGCGGAAATACCATTCATTAACCCAAAAATTGATAACATCAAAATTTGCAAAAATTACATCTACATGGATATTTGGATTTGTTGATATACTGTTATCTTTTCGGCGCGATAAATTTTTATATGAAAAATTAGAGCAACCTTAAATTAGGAAGAGTTACAAAAATTGGTTAACTGTCGCGCGAAACGATTCCTTAAATTTTTAGGATAATATTCACTAATCAAATTCATAAAATGAGCTAACAGTTTTGCAGATATATCGGTCGAGGTGGGTTGTGTTGAAGTTAGAGTTTAGAGTTGAGACCGTTGTACGTAAATTTTGTTGAAGGATCAGGATATCATCGCGGAATATTTTGCCAAAATAATGTGTTACCTGGTGTATTCTGTAATCCTTTTGGTTTGTCGATAGAGTGAGTACGAAGGTCAAGTAGAAAAGCTTGCGCTGCCATGCTCGAGAATGTTAGGGCTTTCAGTTGGAAGGCCGCGGAGACAATTATCCAGTTGTTCATATGGATCGCAATTGGGTTTTTAGTTTCAGTTTTAGATTTTCGTTTTCATTGGTAAAGTCCTAATACCACTCCGGAGAGTGCCCTCTGTAGATAAGCTACCGTACTCGGAATGTAGATGGAACGACGATCGGCTCAACCAACTGCATTTATTTTTTAGATTGAGGGATTACGATTTAGTTCAGTTGAAATAATGGAATGAAATATTGGTTTGAAATTAAAATCTAAATTTTTAGATTTTTCAGGCACAATTACCGAGGGAATTCATAATTCACATTTCCGGCACTCGAGTCAGCACTGTACATGGCAAGTCTCCACCGGAATCCCCCCAANAGAAAAAATTTCCGCTTCACCCAGCCGGGAATCGAACCCGGGTCTCCCAGATACGCGCCGGGCACTCTTACCGACTAAGCTACCGGGAACCACAAAAATTGACTCTCAAATTCACCTCAAACACCGCCTAACCTCCTTCTCTCTCTGTCTCTCTCTGTCTCTCTCTCTCTGTCTCTCTCTCTGTCTCTGTCTCTGTCTCTCTGTCTCTCTGTCTCTCTATCTCTCTGTCTCGCTGTCTCTCTGTCTCTCTGTCTCTCTGTCTCTCTGTCTCTCTGTCTCTTTGTCTCTCTGTATCTCTGTCTCTCTATCTGTCTGTTTCTCTGTCTCTCTGTCTATCTGTGTCTCTGTCTGTCTGTCTGTCTGTCTCTCTGTCTCTCTGTCTCTCTGTCTCTCTGTCTCTCTGTCTCTCTATGTCTCTGTCTCTCTGTCTCTCTGCTTGTCTGTCTCTCTCTCTCGCTGTCTCTCTGTCTCTGTCTCTATGTTTCTCTGTCTCTCTGTCTCTCTATCTCTCTGTCTCTCTGTCTCTCTGGCTCTCTGTCTCTCTGTCTCTCTGTCTGTCTATCTGTCTCTCTGTCTATCTGTCTGTCTGTCTCTCTGTCTCTCTGTCTCTCTCTGTCTCTCTCTGTCTGTCTCTGTCTCTGTCTCTGTCGCTGTCGCGGTCGCTGTCTCTGTCTCTGTCTCTGTCGCTGTCGCTGTCGCGGTCGCTGTCTCTGTCTCTGTCTCTGTCGCTGTCGCTGTCGCGGTCGCTGTCTCTGTCTCTGTCTCTGTCGCTGTCGCTGTCGCGGTCGCTGTCTCTGTCTCTGTCTCTGTCGCTGTCGCTGTCGCGGTCGCTGTCTCTGTCTCTGTCTCTGTCGCTGTCGCTGTCGCGGTCGCTGTCTCTGTCTCTGTCTCTGTCGCTGTCGCTGTCGCGGTCGCTGTCTCTGTCTCTGTCTCTGTCGCTGTCGCTGTCGCGGTCGCTGTCTCTGTCTCTGTCTCTGTCGCTGTCTCTGTCTCTGTCTCTGTCGCTGTCGCTGTCGCTGTCGCTGTCTCTGTCTCTGTCTCTCTGTCTCTCTCTCTGTCTCTCTCTCTCTGTCTCTCTCTCTCTGTC
>NW_021680486.1:279902-307955 GCF_001412515.2 Diachasma alloeum
CCCCCCTCTCTCTCTCTCTCTCCCTCTCCCTCTCCTTCTCCCTCTCCCTCAAATCCCGGCCGAGTAGAATGGTGCCATCTAACCATTTAAAGTCTTGATTCTCATCGCAGTATATCTAACCGGGTCCAAGCGTTGTAAAATGTCAGCTTTGGGAGATTTGAAACTCCGGATGTCTGATTCTCTCCCCCAATATAGACAGAACTTGGAGATGTAAGTTTAAGAGGCCACAAAGTTTTTTGTGGACAACTCCATCCAGTCAAATAATAAAAAAATAATGGATTCTTTAACGAAAAATTTCTCGAATCTGATAGAAAATCTAAAAACGATACTGCAGAATCAATTTCAGTCTGCAGTCAACTTGGCCATCGAGAGTCCAGTGATGGGTTCAAAATATTCGGAACGTAATCATGGAACTTTCAACAGATCAGTTGACTTCTCCTCGTTCTATCACCCCATTCCCACAACATTCTACCACATTTGACCACAACTCGAACCAACTTCACTCTACATTCATAAATCCTCCTGAATCCCTCAGTCTACCTCACTTTCACCTAAACGAAATTTAATCAAATTACCACATTATGGTGGGACAACACCATGGTCGCAATATGAACGACTTTTTAACGTTGTTGCGAATGAGAATGGATGGTCACCTAGCATTGCTGCCTCATCTTTACTTTCTTCCCTTCGCGGTAAATCTCAGTCGATTGTTGAGACACATCCGTTCTCCGATTTAACGGATATTAATAAATGAAAAGATATCCTTAATTCTCGATTCGAGGAACAGCAATTTTACCCCGTGTATCATTTCCTATTACGCTCTCGTACTCAACATAAAAATGAGGATTTCAAAGCTTATGCGTAGGACATCGAAAAGTTGAACTTTCCGGTATATTTTGACGCTCTGAAAGTAATTAAAGATCAAATTGCATGCGAACAGTTTGTCAGCCGATTGAATAGTGGTCGAATTGAATCTGCTCTTCGTTTGGAACACTTTGCCAATCTTAATTTACCTCTTCAACGTGCATTGGAAAAGCAAGCTCTACACAACCTCATTAGTAATGTAAAAAAACCAAAATTCCAATTCCACTCAGAATAATCAATCGGTTAATAATTCCAATCCACCTCGTAATAATTCTAACAGTGGGCGGCCTCGTCGGGCTGTTGACGGTACTGGCTATATTGATGCATGTTCCCGAATTTTTATTAAAAATTTGGCCTCGAATCGGATTAATAAATTACAACCTGTGCTTAATCTGCCTCTACTAACCTGTCTCTTTCATATCAGAACAGATTTGTTGTTGATCTCGCGACTGTTGTCTCACTTTTGAACATAATTCTCCCGATACATATTTTGAGGTTATACCAGCAAGTGAGGGGATGCGCAAGGAGGCTATCTGAGGTGAGTATGTGCCTCCGGATATTTCGAATGAACCAGTGATCTCCCTTATATCTGCTGAAAAAGAGGAGGAATTTTTATCTTTCGCAGAGGCCAGCAGTTCCGTTCTGAACTGGAACGGAGTCGTCTCTCCTTTGGTCGTTGTGACCTTGCTAAATCCTCAAGCCAGCCCTTTCTTGTTTTCTCCTCTCAAAATTTACTCGACTCGAAGAAACTCAAAAATCGTGAGCAGGGGTAGAGGCAATTCCAAGAATAAAAGAGGTAAACCCAAGAATGTGGAGAGATTGCCTGTGAAAGCCTGAAGGAAATCTCTCTGTACCCTTTCGGACTTTCTTAATAAGAGGAAGAGAGAAGAATCGGGTTTGGATTCGGCATCAAATTTAGATGATTTCCTTGATTCTCACATCTTGAACAAGTTGAACCCCTCTGCGAACCCAACGACCTGGCACAGTGGGTAAGAGGGTTGCCTCACATGCGAGAGGTTTTGAGTTCGATTCCCGGTCGGGGAGAATGATGATGATCTAACCATTCAAAGTCTTGATCAAGCGGCCGCTGCAATAGATCTTGATAGATTTAGGTGGCATAGGGCGCTTTGTGCACCTAGTCGCTCCATTCTAATCTAATCTAAACTCCTCTGCCAGTGAACCTGTAATCTCTGAAGTCTGCTCTAAAATGGGTCACTTTATCCAAAAGCCAAAGCTTTCCGCTTCGGCTATCTTCAACTCTGGAGTTCCCATCACTCTTACCCCCAGCCAATACCAGTGACTGAACCTATGGCGAAGACAGAGCTGGACAATTTGCTTGTTAATTGCTCGGTTCGAGACATGGTGGGGGCTATTCTATGCAAACTAAATGACCTATGTTGACCTGAAAAATCGAGGGCTTCTGCTGTAGAACAATCCATGAAGCAAAATAACGAATTTATGAAAAAGCAGCTTGACGAGTTCAAAGCTTTTATAGAGAAAAGGGACTAAAAAATCAACGAACATATTGCTTCTCTTTCGAATAAAATTTCCGTCCTTGAGGCCCAGTTTAAAGAAACTCCATCAATGCAGCTGGTTCAGAGGGTCGAGATGCTCGAAACTAACTTACTTCTGATGTCTGAGATTGTTGAACTCAAGAGACAGCTCAACAACCATGAAAGCTCTTTGCGTCAACAATATCGTGATCAGGGGCTTAGAATATGACATGTCCTCTCCCAAAGAGGCATTAAATCAGTTCTTACTCAACATCTTGCAGGCTCAGGATGAGGTCCTACAGGTTGGAGAGGTTGGAAGTAAATCCACGTCCCTGATTGTCAAGTTGCTCTCCACTGAAGTCAGAGATCGAATCATCAAAAAGAAATCCAAACTCAAAGAGAAACGTGACTATAAGGTATTTATTGAACCCGACTACTATGGATATAGGACTATGCAGAGGACTGTCTCGTCAGGAAGCCCCCTCAGCTCCACGAACCCACGCCCAGGTAGAAGTCTTTCTACAATAAAAAACTAGCCTCGAGCAGCACAATTAACGCCACTTTTCGGAACTTAAAAGGGATGAACAATGTTCTCATCAATTATCTCATTACTATTGTAATACACCAGCTTGTCAAGGTGGACCTCCACCACATATTGTTGGACTGCCAGTTCTACTCTCGCTTGAGAAGCCACTGCCTTCCAAAGTTTCTATGGAACATCAACAGTAGAACGCTGTCGGGCCTATCAGCTTTCATGAATTTAAACGATCCGAGATCTAATAAAATGTTCTTCTGCTATTTTAAGCAGTGCTTTTAGCTGAGCGCCGCCGAACTCCATGATTGAATGATTTGTGCATTTTTGCTTCTGGATGGAAGCATTGAAATCGTTCGATTTTTAGATTTTCCAATTTAGCCTGGAAATGATTTAGAATGGTCTGAAACGTAAAAATACGAAGTTTGAGGACCATGTATTTATATGCGCGTGGTCAACTTGGTACACTTGATGGTCAACTTTTCCAAAATTAAACAAATAAAGCGCTAAAATAATTCCAAAAAATCTGAAATTTTGTGAGATTATAGGTATTAATGAGGACTAAGTGTGCGCTAAAGTTCGGCTAAATTGGTTTAGCCATTTTTGAGAAATCATCATTTTGTTTTAAATCGTTTTTTGCAAATATCCTAAAAACTATCCAACCGATTTCAATTTTTTTTCCAAAATACTCGTCTTGATGTCTTTTATCCCAGTGTATCAAAATATATATACTCGTTCCTGCAAAGTTTTGTAGATATTTCTATTTTTCTGCTTTTCGCTGAAAACTTTTGTTAGCACCCTAGTTTTCCTAAAAATTGAGATATTAACTTAAAATTTGTTAGAACATTGACTATTGACACTATAATGTTTGGTATTGGAGATGGGCTAAATCGGATGGATAGTTCCGGAGATATTTGACTTTATATCCAAATCTGTATTCTTGAATATTTCAAAAACTACTCAAACGATTTCAATTTTTTTTTTCAAAATATTCATCTCAATGTCTCCTTTTGTAACCAATTGGAATATGCACAATTTATGCAAATTATTCATGCAAAGTTCTCGAGAAATTCAAATTTTTCGATTTTTCGCTAAAAATTTGTCTTTGCATTCTAACTTTCGAAAAAATTGACATATCAATCTGAAATTTGGCACGAAGTTTCCTCTTGTGTTACTTGAAAATTGAGAAAATCGGAGAATTTGCGTCTTACAGAAACTGAAATTTTTTATTCACCGCAAACCAGAATTTTTATCTATTATTTTTTAAAAATAAAATTGCAACGGATCCATTCGGAATATTACTACTAATGAAATTGGTAGAGATGAATGACTAACAACGCATAAAGAAACAATCATATCTCTTCAGTCGAATAGACTCGTCCCCCGGCTTGTTTGATATTACTAGCGTATGGGGCGTGCTACGCGCGCCGAAGTCAAGACGTATGGGGTACGTGATAAAACAAGAATCTTCATATGATAAGCTAAGTTTTGCCGTGAACAACGGTGATCTAAAATGTTACCTGCTTTTTTTGTTTTTTAAAGGGATTGAGTTGATTGATCCTTTTGAAATATTTTATTCTTGGTTATTCCAAGTGTTATATTGTGCCGCTAGAATTGTGAATCTTCTCTTCTTTTTTAAAAATTTCCTTTATATCATATTGTTTATATTGTTTTTATTAATGAATCTAGTAGCTATTTCTTACTGTCTTATATTTGCTAAATCTATTTTGCTGGGGAAGTGAGCTTCCCCTGCTAAGTGGTACGACGTATCAGATGCAGAAATTAAAGAAATATATAAATAAATAATTCTAACAATCATTTTAATTCAAACAGCCGTCGCCATATCATTTGTAATAATTGTAACACTCTCGGACACTACTCTCCCTCAAACGTCTTACACAATTCTCACTAAAAACATCTTACGGAAATTCAAACGGAGAATAGGCATGTAGGACCTCTGCTAAATCGACAGGCCGGCACTATTGCTATGAGTGCTGGCGCCATCAAATTGATGATGTGGTGAAGGATCGAACGAAAAGATCCGGATTAACGCTGTACGTCGTTCGGGGTCATAGCCTCCGTGAATTAGGAAAATCCTGTATATTTTTACTGTTGACTGAGAGTTTGTTTATTTATGGGACATTCCATGTCAACTCAGCCACCCTGGATTTTTTTGGTTCTCAGAATCCTGAATTAGCATGCTCCCAGTCAAGTACTATATGAGGACATACTTTCTCTAAATTTTCGCTCCTTTTACATTAATTGTTTGGCACAAATAACAAAAGCTACCCTGAATTTTTTTGTATTTCAGAATAGGACATTGGCATGTTTAAAGTCAACTACGATATGAGTCTAACATTGTTTCAAACTTTTACCCCCATAACTTCACTCTTGTACCTGGCAGACATGCCCAATATCTTTCGCAATAGCGTTAGTTGCTTGAATTCATATGAAATTTCACTTATCATGATGATTATTTTTCCACGTACGGATTTTGGACAGTCAGGGCCAATCAGAATGCAGCATTTGATGACAAATGACAGGCTGGAGGAAGTTTTATTTCGGATATTTCGCACTAACATATATATATTTATAACATATATATATTTTCGGTTATTTCGTACTCATATATATTTTTCCGGATATTTCGTACTAACTCTTCAATTTTTCTCGGATGTCATTTTGAGGTTGCGTAAACGACACTCCTGACCAGAATCCGTACGTGAAAAATAATTTGACAAATACCCCTTATGCTTCAAAATTATCTGGTATTTCCCTCAAACTTCCCTGCAAACAAACGATCGTCTCAAGTTTTGTTTATTTACATCGAAGTTATCGGGAAATACTCGATAATTTTGAAGTACTCGGGGTATTACTACTGAATAAAAATTGAAAGCCAACGATAGCCCGCTCGGTAGGCCGAGCGATTTCTAATCGNCTGGTATTTCCCTCAAACTTCCCTGCAAACAAACGATCGTCTCAAGTTTTGTTTATTTACATCGAAGTTATCGGGAAATACTCGATAATTTTGAAGTACTCGGGGTATTACTACTGAATAAAAATTGAAAGCCAACGATAGCCCGCTCGGTAGGCCGAGCGATTTCTAATCGGATGATTCGGGTTCGAAACCCAATGGGTGCCGATCAGGTTTCGAACTCCGAGAAATCAAACGTTGTCCGCATTTCTTTGGGAAATGACATTGGGATTTCTGTATAGAAACATTGGATAATGGATACAAAAAATGGGAGCGCAGTGAAATCAAAGGTTCCGAGTGGTGGTGAGAGTAAACAACCGATTTCTCGGAATTCAGTTTCCATACGAGCCATAGAGTTGCCTCAATAATAACCGTTTGATTAGTACTCATCACACACTTGAGTGTTGAACATCTCCCACGGTTCATTACAGTATCGTTGACAGAAATTGTCCGACGGTTATTCTCCTGTATTTATTCTCCATCAACTTTAATTAAGGTACGCGATGATATAAAATATTTCAGTAGTGCAGTTGTAAACTCAATCGATCGTTATTATTATTTTTTTCCCTTTTTTTGAATGATCAGAACTGTTCTTCATTCCCATTCCACAAGATGGCGCATGCCGAAAGATGTGCAAATCCAATGCGAGTTCCTGGGGAGAAAGGTCACAATGGAAAACACCTGTGTTCAATCTCAGAAAGACTACGACAGACATTTCCATTCTTGCCCAGAAAATGCAAAACTATGTAGCTCCTGTAGGAAAAGAGCTTTGACTTACATTCCTAGATCACTACCCTCTGAATCTTCATTGAATCGGGAAGTCTGTTCATCGTCATCAAATGTTCCAGCCAATCGTTCATCCAGTGCCACACCATTTCTAGTAGACATTTCTACGAGCTATAGCGCAGGGAGTTCTTTGAGATCAGGTAATGCCTTCCATTAATTTGATCCTGATGGGGATGTGATTTTCAACGAAGCTTGAGAGGAGTACGATGCTCCAACAGCAGATGATGATTCAGAGACAGAGCACCACAGGAAAATTCCAGCAACTTTTCGTTCTCCACGAGAATTGGAATTGGAAGAAATGTTGGATGGACTCAAGCAAAAATTCAATATCATGACAGAATATTCTGAACGTATTCAACTCTTGACTATTGCTCCACGTTCATGGAGTGAGCGAAAGGTGAGCCGTGAATTTGGTACGACAAGGTACATGGCTATGACAGCAAAACAACTCCGAAAACAGAGAGGAATATTTGCTTCAACAGTTGCGAAGGCTGGGAAATCATTGCCCAAAGAAACAGTTGAAAAGATCCAGAGTTTTTATGAGAGTAATAGTCGGATGATGCCAGGGATGAAGGATAAAGTGTTAGTCAGAATCAACGACGTGAAGAAAATAATGCAGAAGCGGATGGTCTTCGAGAACTTGAATGATCTTCATGAGAAATATAAAATTGCTCATCCAGAGTCTCTGATGGGATTCAGCAAGTTTGCGGAATTAAGGCCGAAACACTGTATATTGGCAGGAGCGTGTGGTACGCACGTAGTATGTGTCTGTACCTATCATCAAAATTGTAAGCTGATGTTGGATGCAATCAACATTTCTACTCTCACTAAAAACTCATCATGTCCCCTTACCGAATATAAAGACTGTCTTACAAGACTCATGTGCCCTAATCCAACGCCTGAATTCCAATTAGATGAGTGTAAAAACAGTCCTGGAGTTGAAGGATTATCGCTCGAGCTGAAAGAACTCCTCCACGATGCTGTGATTGAAACTGTAGAATTCAGGACTTGGCAATCTGTGGGTAGTACAACATTACAGACCCAGAGACTTCCAGTGTATGAATTTGCTGATGTACTTTGTGAGAGATTGAAAGTATTGATATCTCTTCATTGTATTGCCATACAACAAAACGCTTTTGTGAAAGAACAAAAGAGGAATTCAATTTTGGGTGAAATTCTAGTGCAGGCCGATTTTTCGGCGAATTATTCTTTCGTGGCTCAAGACGCTGCTCAATCGTTCCATTACAACAATGATCAATGCACTGTCCATCCTGTGGTGTATTATTATCGCCACGGCAATGATATTCGACATAGAAGTCTAGTCCTCTTATCTGACAGTCTCGTTCATGATACTACTGCAGTTCGTTTAATGCAACAGATTCTGATACGACACATGAAACAAGTCTGTGCTGTCGTAAACAAATTGATCTATGTTACAGATGGTGCTGGACAGCACTATAAGGATCGATATAACATGGCTAATCTTTTGTTGCATAAAAATGATTTTGGAGTTGAAGCAGCGGCATGCGATGGCGTAGGCGCAGTCTTGAAGAGGGCAGCAAGACAAAGAAGTCTGCAAATTACTAATGGTGAACCTATTCTCACTCCAGATGGTCTGTTCCAGTGGGCAAAGAATAATTTCAAGGATCTTGATGTGTTTTTCTACACTAAACAGGAACACGAGGATATGAAAGAACGGTTGAAAATAAGATTCGACAGTGCAAAGGCGATTCCAGCGATACAAAAAAATCACGGCTCTATTCCTGTGGGAGAAAAGGAATTATTGATTAAGAGATATTCTTCTGCTACTACGGGAGAAGTTTTTCCAAAGGCGAAGAAACGAAATGGACGACGTACATTAAGATAGCCGTTGTGATTCAGAAAAGTTCGATTTCAAATTGCTTTTTCTCTGTAATTTAATGTTTATTTTTCAAATTACAAACTTAAAACAGACATATACTCCATGTTGATCAAAAAACTCATCAAATATTTGGTAATTTGCGAATTCTCATTGTCGTTTACGTAAGTAGGGCTGTTAATAATCAATAAATTCAACTTCCGGAATTCCGATCCAATCAAATTGAGTTCTCGAGATATCCCCTTTCATTACTGTGACAAACCTTTCGAAGCTCTGCAATAGATGATACTGGTGGACATTATTGAGCCAAGTTTAGTTCATGGTGCACTCCGATACTTTTGGTATTGAAAAAGGATAGTTCGCTCCGTTCCTGTATCCACTATCGACTCTTAAATAAAGTAGTTAAAAAGGATGTCATGCCACTTTCTCTCACTGATGATCTTTTGAATTCAACTCAAGGGTTTTCATGGTTTTCTACTATCGCTCTCAAGAGGGATTAGTAGCATATTGAGATGGATCCAATGAACACAGAGAAGATAACTTTCATTTTCGGAAACGAATTGCGGTAATTCAAAGTTCTTCCGTTCGGATTATGTAACGCACCCGCGACTTTTGTTTAAGTTATGTATGTTGAGTCCTTAAAGGTCTCACAGGAAAAATTTGCCTTGTCTACCTTGATGACATTTTAGTCTTTGGCTATTCATTTGAGAATCACGTCCACAATTTACGTGTAGTTTTCAAGAGATTAATTACAGCGAATCTTAAAATCAATTGCAAGAAATGTGTTCTATTTCAGAAGGACATTCTGTTTTTAGGACACATCATTTCGGAAAGAGGTGGTAATTGTGATCCAGAGAAATTGAAAATCATTTCTCACTGACCTACTCTGCAAAACAAAACAGAAACTAGAAGTTTCATTGGCTCATGCTCTTATTATCGCAAGCACATTTCAAATTTTGCAATTATAGTTAAATCTCTTCACAAAGTCTCTCAAGAAAAAATCCCTTTCATCTGGACAAAGAGTGTATCGACTTATTCAATTGAGACAGGCCTTTTTATTTTAAATAAATAAATATATTAATAAACAAATTCACTCGACTAAACAACTGGTAGACTCGACAATTTAATTAACAGTTAACGGCCTTCACCTGACGCGGCCTGGGTCAAGGGTTGTCAGGGCTCCAGAAATCCTTTCGACAATTATTTTATTTATTCGACAATAATGAAATATTAATTGGGCGCCAGTTGGTTTGACGGATACTAACAACGGTCGACTCGGCTCAGGGAGTGGAGGTTGGAAGACCCATAGAATTAAGAAGACGACAAAGAAAGAGAGAGAGAGGAAAATATAGGCAAAAGACAATTTAAATAAGTACTCACTCGATTAATTCGACAAATCACAATTTATTACTAAATGTCCTCAGTTATCGACTCTTTCCACTTAATAAATAACAAACAACAGATATCACAAATATTGCAAAAATTAGATGTACACACGAGTGCTGCCAGGGCGAGAGTGCCATGCCGTCGACTTATTGCGCCCTTCCTTTGCGCAAGTGCCAGTAAGTGTCGATAATTTTGGCCATTGGGCCCGATGTCGACTGATAAAGATGGCGGCGTGATTTGAATGCACAGTCGGATAAAGTTGTCGATTAATTCTGCTGGCGCAGACAGTTAATTAATAAATAATTACAACTAATGATAATTATTCGTATAAGTAGACTAGAGCAGCTCGCGAGATAACCGAGTCCAAGGGTAGGATCGTGCCGACGCGAAGGGAAAATAATATCCCCTGTGTCAATCTCCCCCTTTTGATCTTCACGTCGGTGGACAATTCTCCCTGTAGTCTTCTTGCCTTTTCCTGAAATATGTATTAATTCTCGTCGCTCTCTCTCTTTTGACGATGCGCTTTACGTGCACTAGCTTAGAAATTGAATCGATTAAAGGACTTTGAGGACATACAATTAGTTTTACTAATATTTCAGTTTAATGACGTGAGTAATACAATAATAGAGTGATAAACTAACGATCGTCGAATAGTTCCTTTTTTTTTGAGAAAGTAGTTTTAATGTGGTGAACAATAAACGATAGGAGATGAAACAATGAACGATAGGAAATGAAACATTAATTAATTAGTAAGAAAAATAATCATGAAAAAGATAATGGTAATGCTAATGGTAACGGAAAAGTGAATACATGTTGGTATCTTGTTGTCGTGAGTTGGATCGTTCATGTTTTAGTCGACATTCTTCTTATATTTGGTTGGGATGAGTAAAGTGTACTCATCTGTCCCCTTCAACTCTGGACGTTCCTGCATTATGTCGTCGAGGTGGTGTAAAACGACTGGGCTCTGAAGCGCTTGAACAGCAAGAAGACGCTTATCCTCAGCCAACTTGATGGGGGTTGAAATAGCTGGGTTGGTGATCCTTGGAGTTGCCTTCAGAGCGTTCTCTCTGACTAAAAAACGTCGGAGTTTGTTAGGTGTGTCGAGGGGATTGTCGAATTTCGCCTTGATCCTCTTTTTTAATGTCGACGGTGCCTCTCCAACCATTACTTTATGGTCTAGTGGGATAAGCCAAGCAGGCCAGGTGGCATAATTTAGGCGAAGCCAGTCAGGGAAGCCTTTCCATCGAAGGTTACAGTCTGGTCACTCGGGGTGGTACAGTGATAGATCACTGGAGCAACCTGAACAACGACCGAGTGCTCTTTCATGCTCGACGCCATGTGGGTAAGGACAGTCCTCATAGTCGAAACCTTCCGCACCGCAGATGTGGCAAAATCCAGAGCGTAGTGCAACACCACACTCAGAGAAATGGTGGGATCTCGTTCCACAATTGATGCATCCAAGGGTGTGTTGTTTCCCCACGTGAGTAACATACGTTTGCGTTCCCTTATCGACTTTTTTTCCTTCCATTCTAATGACAAGAGTCTTAGCCCGTTCGATGATAAGCTCTTTCACTTTGTCTTCGTCGAGTAAATACATAGGCTTGCTGTTGTTATCTGGAATGACCTTAGTGAGGTGGTGTTTCTCCAGATACTCGGCATAGGAGCACGTCTTTGGTATTGGGGCAGGATAAACTGCCACTGAGGGAGCAAGCAAGGCGTTGGGAATTTCAGTCGACTTAATTTTCGAGGTGGATGTTGTCGATCTTTGCTTTCGTAGGAAAGTTTCTGGGAGGCGTTGTCGAATGACGCTTTCTTCGTTGACGTCTTTCTGAGTCTCGACAATCCAGGAGGGTTTCAATTCAGGTGGTGGTAGTCCATGAATTTCGTGTAGCAAAGTCAAGGCTTCATGGGAAAGTCGTTTCTCCTCGAGTTTTGGGATAGCTCCTTGTGATAATGGGGTGAGTTTTAGCTCTTTGTAGACATCTGCTACTTTATTGTCGATACCGCTTGACTCAGAATCAACAACAGACAGCGACCCGGTGGCACTGGCGAGGTCACAATCGTCATTAGTGCTTGATGACACTTCTGATGCGGTCGAGACATCAGGTGTTGTCGTATCTTCCCCATCAAGTGTATTGTCGCCTGGCTGAACTAACTCTTCTTGTTTCTGGTCGTTTTGTTTTATGTTACCGATGTCGTCTGCCATCATGTGGTACTGCTGTCGATTAGGTGGCCTGTAGAGACAGTTATTTTCGTCTAAGACTGCGTCGCGGAAACTTCNTGTTACCGGTGTCGTCTGCCATGATGTGGTACTGCTGTCGATTAGGTGGCCTGTAGAGACAGTTATGTTCGTCTAAGACTGCGTCGCGGAAACTTTAAATCGGTTACATAATATTTTCCTACTTTTGTACCATTTTTGTCGACCAATTCCACAGTCATTGGACCCAATATTTTATCAACTAATGCGGGACCCAGATAGCGATGGGCTAGTTTGGCATTGTAATTTTCTGCCTTGTTACTGAGCTTTTTATTAGGGTAATAAATTTCTGAACCCACTTTAATTTCGACTTGACTCGACTTGTTTTTATTTTCCCTGGCCAATCGTTCGTCATTTTTCTTTTTCAAAAACATCTCTATTTTATGTCGAAATTCATCTATCTTCGACATTCTCTCCACCCGGCGGTTTTGAGTTTCATTTGACAGCGTTTAATCATCGACTAATTTTATTTCGCGTATAATTACTGCTTCTCGACCGTGATTAAGGTAAAAAGGAGAAATTCGTGTTCCTGCGTGAGGTACCGTATTATAGGCTAACTGAAATTTCGACAAGTTAATATCCCATTCGTTTTGGTGGTCTTTGATGAACGCGGCGATCATCGGTTTTACTGTTCGATTAACGCGTTCGACGGGAGTCGATTGTGGGTGACTTAAAGGAGTCGTATGATGTTTAATCCCTCTCGCGATTAAGAGAGTCGAAACGTCTTTATTACACTATTCTGTTCCGTTGTCAGAAATCAAAGTTTGGGCAGTGCCCCAACGATCAAATATCGACTCTAGAATTTTAACTATCGTCTTGCCTTTTTTATCGCGTGTGGGAAACAACTCAATGTATTTCGTACACGAATCCTGAACGACTACAATATGGGAATTTCCTTTTTTCGACCTGGTCATCATGTCGGCTGTATCGATTGCCAATTCTGTCCAAGGAGTTTGAGTCGGTCGAGACATCATCGGTCCCTGAATGGGATGCTGATTGTTTTTAACTCGTATACACGTTTCGCAGTCATTCACGTATCGTTTCACGTCTTCGGTCATCCCTGGCCAATAGTAATTTTGTCGAACGCGATCTAGAGTTTCATCTCTGCCTAGATGTCCTGCCTGTGGTTCATCGTGATTTTCCCTAAGAATTTGCAACACTTTATCTGTCTCACCACGAGTTTCCAGGGATTTTCGTCGTCTAAAATAGCTTTCGCGTAATCAGGTCGATAATAATACATTTCACCGTTCTCGATTTTCCACTCTGGGAATCTACTAGAACTTTTCTCGACAAAACCACGTTTGGTCTCATACCAATTCTGATCACAAATAGAACTTAACTTGATTCGGCTTTTAATCGTTTCTTCGACAATCTTTTCCCATCCCAACGGATCAACGTCGACATCAAACATGCGCGAGAGAGCATCCGGCGCTTCATTCATCGTCCCACGTTTATGTTCGATAGTTAGATCGTGTTGCAACAGGTAAATTGCCCAACGAGCAAGTCGACCTACTGGATTTTTCAAACTGTAAAGCCACAGTAGGGCCTGGTGATCAGTAACGACTTTAAATTTCATCCCCTCGAGATAACAACGAAGTTTTTCGACTGCCCACACGACTGCTAGACATTCTTTTTCAGTTGTCGTGTAATGAAATTCGGCGCCTCGTAATGGTCGGCTTAATAGCTCGATGAGTATTTCTTTATCGGTTTCTGGGTCCTTTTGTACCAGAATCACGCCTAACCCGAAATCGCTGGCGTCTGTATAAAGAATAAATGGCTGACCGGGAATCGGCGTATACAGTCGAGGAATATCTATCAGCGATTGCTTAACTTCGTCGAAAGATTTCTGTTCAACATCTGTCCATCGCCATGGATGTTTAGGACTCGTCAATTTATTCAATGGTCCCTGGATTCTAGCGATATTCTTCAAATGTCGATGGTACCAGTTAACCAAGCCATTGAATTGTCTAAGCTGAGTACGATCGCGCGGTACTGGATAGTCAATTATCGGTTGAATTTTCTCCGGATTCGGACGCATCCCGTGTTCATCGATTATGTATCCGAGATACTTGACTTCTCGACACGCAAAACTACTCTTTTCTCTATTAATTTTCAGTTTAGCTTCACGTAAGACCTCAAATAGAATCGACAACAATGAAAGATGTTCATCCATATTTTCGCTAACTATGATCCAATCGTCTAAATAAACGAAAACCTTTTCTATCCAGTGATTAGGTAATTTCCGCTCAATAATGATCTCTCCTATACGTCTTTTTAATTTGTCCATAAGACATTGGAATGTCGATGGCGCTCCTGTCAAACCGTAGGGCATTCGAACCCACTCGAGTAAGCCTTTACCCTCGAAAACAAAAGCGGTGTATTTTCGACTTTCTTCGTCCATCGGTATCTGATGGAAAGCCTCACTCATATCTAAGGTCGAAATAACTTTCGCCTGATGCAGCTGCGATAAAATTGAACCCATTTGTGGTAGAGGGTCGGCTGGCTTTTTCGTTTTCTTATTCAGAATTCTAAAATCGACACAAAAACGTAAATTCCCGTTTATCTTTGGAGCTACTACCGGTGAACTGGCCCAATTACTATTACTCCAACTAACGTATCCCTTCTTCAATAGTCTTTCGACTTCCTGATCGAGGAAAGCGCGGACTGCCTCGCTACGTCGATAGGGTTTTTGTCGATGCAGTTCTGAATCTTCCAATTCCATCTTATGTTTAATTAAGTCCGTGACGCCCGTACATTCCTGTTCAAATTTTATAAATTCTCGGTCCAAGAATTCTATCAAAGTTTACTTTTGATTAATCGACAATGACTTCATTTGGGTTGGAAAGACGAATCGGTGTGATAAAGGATAAGTATATTCACACCCAGCTAACGTCCATATTCTTTTGATTGGATCGAGATAGAATTTAAATGCTAGGATGAAGTCCATCCCCAGAATGATATCACTCGACGCCCCAGGAAGGATACTAAACCATTGTGGTCCATAGACATCGCCAATATCGATAACGAAACAAGTGCCTCCGTCACTCTTAACGAATGAACTATCGCCTAAACAAACTCCCGCAGTCGAAGTCGAGTCCGGAGTTACTTCCTTGACCTTAAGAGCTTTCACTCGTTCAAAGGCTTCAGGACTCATGTAAGTTCTTTCGCTTCCACCGTCGATAATTCCTTTTAAAGTGTGACCGAAAATCGAAATTGTAACCTCGGCTTTGACTAAATTTATTGGTTCTTTATTTCCATTCTCGTTTCGATAAATGCGTCGTTGGGATAGACGATGAATTAAATATGAGGGGAGACTTTTAGGTCTCCAATCTTTCAAAGAGCTAACATTTTCTTTTATCGTTCGTGACTCGATTTGATTTGATGGTTTTTTACTAGAGATTGTCGACAAGTTCGTCACTAGATCGTCAGGCTTATCGTGAGCCTCGAGATCGTCTTCCTCATACTCGGAGAGTTCGCATTCATCCGAGGTCTCTTCATCGACATCTAGCAAAATACTTGATTCCCCCTCAAGTTTACTGTCACTCATATGTAACAGAGGGGATAATTCGACTTTAACTGGTGGACTTTCCAGTGTCTTTACCTCGTTTATTTTAATATCAGTCCCCTCAATTTTTACTTTCGTCTGTGCAGCACGATCGACCTGTTTTCTCTCCGTTTCGCTCTTTATTTCAGTGATCGGAGGTGATTTCACTGAGAGCTTGTCACGTTTCCCGAAAGCTTACGGCAGTTCTTATTCAAGTGTCACAATTGTTGGCAAATGTGACACACTTCCTGCCCCTCGGCAGTACATACGCGCGAAGAATGTCCCATCTGTCCACAGTTATAACATAGTACTTTCGACCAGTCTCTAGGGGAATCGAATTTTCGTCTTCCTCTAGGATCGTGCTGGGCAGGCGATTTATTGCTTTCTTTGTTTTTCTGTTCAAAGTTTGCGAGATTTTGTTCGAGTCTTTTCCGTACCATCGACTTCGATTCTCGACTTTTCGATTGATTGGGGACTGACCGAGTTTTCGATTCTAACGCATTCAATTGTGTAACTTCTTCTTTATCAGACAATTCGTCACGTGATGTAGCGTCATCATCTTCATCCGTGGGATCTTCGTCTTGAATGCAGTTTAATTCGACTTTCTTTCTAGTAAACCTCCCCTTTTTCTGATCGACGACTTGTTTGAAGACGTCGCCACGTAAATTAGCAAAACCCAGAAAGTCGTCGTAATTTTTAATAGTCAATGGCAAAATCTCGAGCGTGATTCTAGGGTTAAATTTCTTGATAATTTGTTCGATTTGTTTTTAAACGTGGGAGGATTTAACATACGTTCGAAAAGAAAACGAGCGCGATACGTGAATTCTGGTAGGGTTTCCCCCTTTTCGACTGTTAATTCTCCCACCTCGGTATACAAATCCATGTCGTCTTTTTTCACAGCCCAATTTTGTCGAAATGCGGTTGCGAACTCTTTCCAAGTTCGCCATTTCGACTTATTGATTAGATACCAGTTTCGATGTGAACCTTTGAAAATAGACGATAAGCAAGGGACGAATAGATCTTTATTTATTCCGGTGGTTTCAAGTCGTTCCATTAATATGAGTAGGAATTGATCAGGATCTTTTTCACTTTGCGGGAAATTAAGTTTCCAATCGCTAACTAATTGCGTAACCTTAATTCCGGTGCTCATATCCCATGGTTGATTTATTCCAGTCGACGGTGGATTGACCGGCAGGGTTTCCTGAAAATTCCCTGTATCTAGATTATTCGACGTGTATTCGTCGAGTGAAAGACTACCCCTTCCTGTCCTATTATTCGATTCAATAGTACGAAATGGAGAGTGGGATAGATTCGTATTAAGATGGTTCGTATATTGTGGTTGTGCTTGTAATTGTGTTTGTGTTTGTGGCTGTGTATAACGTGTAGTTTGGTAACCCAAATTGATACCTGCTGGATTCGCAGAAAACCGTCGAAACTCATTAGCGTCTACGTGACGCTCCTCGACAATTATCTGACCATCCGGCGATACAAAAGAAATTTGACTTTTCTCTCGACTTCTTTGAGAAGTCGAGTATGAGTTATCATTTGAGGCGAAGTGAACATGTCGAATCTCGCTATCAACAGAACCATTCCCTCGATTGAACAAATGCTCGGGTTGGAGTCCAGACGTTCCGCCCCGAATATCTGTCCCCACAGGCACAAACGCTCCCCCCCCTTCCTTGCGGAGGTACGTTCGCGCGTAATCCATCATCGACTGTTGCTCCATGTACCCCTCCCTCAGACGGGGCTGAGCCACGTGGCAAAGTCGGGCCCTCAAAATTTTCAGAATTTTCTTCGACTAAATTCTCATCAACATCTCGCGATATTCTTTCACCGCTCGGTAAATCGTTCTCTCCCCCTCTTGGTTCGTCAACCCTCGGGGGAGTCCCATCAGATTCGTTTTCATTCAAATTATCATTCGTATTATCTTTATTAGAATTATTCTCCTGTCGACGGGAACGCCCATCCGTCGATTCTAATATGTCTTGACTCTGCCCGACAATAAAATTCATAATTCGATCAAATTTAGAATTTAAACTCTCAATTTCGTTTCTAAAACTCTCGACTTTATCCAATCTCGCGTGAATTGCTTGAAGCGATTCCGATTCACTCGGAACTGGGGTTGGAATTGTAGGGGTTATTCGATAACCCCTCCCCCTAGCACTCATTAAAGGGGTGGGTACCCTTTCGCGGGATAAAAGTGTCAGATTAGGTGTTATTACTCGCGTATCTACCCCCGTATCACCTGACGTGCTCGCGGCAGGATCTACCTGATTTTCTGTACCGCCCGTTTGTCCTGGGTCTAATGTCATGATTTTGTTTAAATTTGATCTCGTTAATCGACCCGTACTGGCGGTGTTGGTGCTGTTCTTATTCCTGGGCGGAGTGGTAAACATCGCGATATCGCATATTAATTTGGACGATCAGCCAAGGATATTATTTTGTATCGATTTAATCGACAACCAAATAAGACAATTCGATATTTTTCGGAAAAAATTTCGACAAAAATTGAGTAGTTTTAAATCCGTAAATAATTATAATCTCTTCGACTGAGTCTTGCACCGCGCCTCAACTACAGACGGGCAAGGTCACGGCTGTTCCCCAATCGATTTTCAAGTACGATGATTTCGAAAACAGACGGATGAAATCACCGAATAAGTTCTAATTCTCTTGTGGAAAAGTCGACAAAAATGACATAACAGTTTATACACATACATAAATATATATATATTCAGTCTTAATATTACAAGAAAAGTAAGAATTTAGAGAGCGAAGGTAGAGTAGAAAGAAAGAAAGAAAGGGGAAGGGAGTATACTCAATAATCCCTTGCCGCGTACTCTATTGTGTTAAAGTAAACATTGGCGCTCGGTTGTATCACCAAGCATCGAAATAAGTGACTCGACCGTCTCTCTCTAACACACAGCAAAAGAAAATTTCCGAATAAAATTGCTCGATACAATCAATTTTCAACAGAATTTTACATAAAAAAAATGTCCCACGGGCCCCACGTTGGGCGCAATTGAGACAGGCCTTTTTATTTTAAATAAATAAATATATTAATAAACAAATTCACTCGACTAAACAACTGGTAGACTCGACAATTTAATTAACAGTTAACGGCCTTCACCTGAGGCGGCCTGGGTCAAGGGCTGTCAGGGCTCCAGAAATCCTTTCGACAATTATTTTATTTATTCGATAATAATGAAATATTAATTGGGCGCCAGTTAGTTTGACGGATACTAACAACGGTCGACTCGGCTCAGGGAGTGGAGGTTGGAAGACCCATAGAATTANTGAGACAGGCCTTTTTATTTTAAATAAATAAATATATTAATAAACAAATTCACTCGACTAAACAACTGGTAGACTCGACAATTTAATTAACAGTTAACGGCCTTCACCTGACGCGGCCTGGGTCAAGGGCTGTCAGGGCTCCAGAAATCCTTTCGACAATTATTTTATTTATTCGACAATAATGAAATATTAATTGGGCGCCAGTTAGTTTGACGGATACTAACAACGGTCGACTCGGCTCAGGGAGTGGAGGTTGGAAGACCCATAGAATTAAGAAGACGACAAAGAGAGAGAGAGAGAGAGGAAAATATAGGCAAAAGACAATTTAAATAAGTACTTACTCGATTAATTCGACAAATCACAATTTATTACTAAATGTCCTCGGTTATCGACTCTTTCCACTTAATAAATGACAAACAACAGATATCACAAATATTGCAAAAATTAGATGTGCACACGAGTGCTGCCAGGGCGAGAGTGCCATGCCGTCGACTTGTTGCGCCCTTCGTTTGCGCAAGTGCCAGTAAGTGTCGATAATTTTGGCCATTGGGCCCGATGTCGACTGATAAAGATGGCGGCGTGATTTGAATGCACAGTCGGATAAAGTTGTCGATTAATTCTGCTGGCGCAGACAGTTAATTAATAAATAATTACAACTAATGATAATTATTCGTATAACTAGACTAGGGCAGCTCGCGAGATAACCGAGTCCAAGGGTAGGATCGTGCCGACGCGAAGGGAAAATAATATCCCCTGTGTCACAATCAACTCAAGTCTCTTGTCATAACTCCTGCGATTCTTTGCTTATCAATTAGATATGGTAAATTCATGCTTGATACCGATGCTTCTCAATTTACTATCGGTGCTGCTCTCTCACAAATCCAATATGGACAAGAGAAAGTAATCGGCCATTTTAGCAAATGCTTAAATAATGTTGAGAAAAACTATTGTGTCACTAGAACAGAATTACTTGCTGTCCACGTCATGAATCCTGGGTTATGATATGAGCTGGACGTTTAATTATTACCTCACTAGTCTTTAAATAATTTTTTTATAATGTATATTTTTATTTGAGAATTCCCAATTGAATTCATGCCTGCAGAAGCTAAAGCAGAGTAATGCGAAGCATCCCGTACATGCAGACCACCTACCAAAAAAGTGTAGCGGTAACATCCGTATTAATTCGATTTTTTATAACCGAGATTTAATATCATTTTTCCCGTTAATAACTCGTCGAAATGGTTCGATTCTGTATATTAAATCATATAGGTAAGCGGAGTAGTATCTTCTTCAGACTAACGGCAATATCGCCCATTTCAAAATCTCAAATTGGGAATTTTTACTGCTTGATCCTTTTAACATGTTGATTCAGAAAATTTTTATCCACAGAAATCTAGAGCTCTGATCGTCGTATTACCCTAGAGACTTTTTCCTGCAAGAAATTACATTTCCCATAACTTTTCCTAGTGAATGATTTTTTAATAGGGAATATCGGAACTTATCTTACGATTTTTCCACAGGAATTCCTGTTATTATGGGATTACTATTATTACTTCTTCTAAAGTGATGATATTACCACTTTTAATATGTTATACTTTTCATCTACATTTCATATTTTTGCTATCAAAGAGTAAAAAAACTTACCTTGCTTTTTAGCAGACTTATAAGACCTGCCGATTCATTCCCTAAACCTGGTGTTCTGGGCTGCACAATTTCGTACGATATGTCCAATTTTTTTGCTATCAAATCAAGCACTTCGAAGGCATAGCCCTCTCCTCTCAAGCTTCCATTTTTCCGTATGGTTGAAGAGTATGGCGGGGTCTGGAACAGTTTTGAACGCATGAAACATGCATATTTCACAGAAGAACTAGCGTATTTGAGAAATAAGATTAGGATCGATAGTCAGAAAAGGAGTAGAGGAAGTGAATGCTCAATCATCTGCACAATCATGTAATGTTAACATATTTGCTAAGATTGGGATTCTCGATAACTATATATATGACAGTTGTTGTCAATAGTGGTGCCATAATGAGGTAAAACTCAGGCGAAATTGGTGTCGCGTCAATGGAGGTCAGAGGCCTATGAAACCTCTGAATATCCCAGTTCAAATGGGAACCAGGGTCTTTCAATTCTATGCCAAAAATTGAAGCTCGGGGGAGGGGCTAAAATAGAATAAAATGCTGCTGTTGAGGTCGCCACCAGCCTTACGCGCAGGCGCAGTCCTGAAATATCTTCACTTTTGGGCGGCAATGTTCAAGTTACGATTTTCAATGGTTTCCAATGTCAACTTGATGATTTTTGAATAAACACTATGGGAATCTCGGAGTTTGAGTGTTGATTTTGGTAGCATAGGAGTAATGCTGAGTATTTTCTCTGCATTATCGAGATGTCCGGGAACCCAAGCAAGTCCAAAAAGTCGAAGTGCATCGTGCCGGGTTGTGAGTGTCAAACTCCACCGCACTATAATCGTATTCCAACTCGCGAGTGGGTGGGATTTTGATCTCTTTAGAGAATTTATTCTATCGATATGTTTCATATAAACACTCCTGAGTATGCATTTTATCTTTCTCTCTGTTTTTTTGTTAGCGTGAAAAACCTAGCAGTCGTTCTATAAAAATCTTTCGTACGTGTCTAGTCTTAAATTAAGAATATTTACTCATTATCGATTCATTTATTTACCTCTTCATTTATTTATTTATTCATTTATTTGACTATGTATTTGCGTAGACGAGCAGGCATGATACAATTTTCTCGGCTCGAATTGGCTACGATTTATTCCTTATATTCTTCTTTTCTTTCCATCAATAAAATCAAACAAAAAAGCTTAGAAAATTTGAGCCGAATAAATTCTATAGAAAATATGTTAATGGAATAAGTTGTATAGGAAAATCGAATTCCATTGACTCTTCCTATACAATAGTTTCTACTGAACATGTCAATAGAAATGGCGAATAACTTATAGAAAGCATATGTTCAAATCCACTAGAATTGTCTAGCAAATTAACTAGGTTTTTCTATTAAATTTTGTGCATGAACGAAAGTTCATAAAAGACCGAATCTTCTAGACAATTCTATTGAATTCCTATTCAATTTTTTATGACTTTTTGGCCATTTCTATTTTAGGATGAAAAGGAAAAAACAATAGAATGAAAGAAAAATTATAAAATTTAAGTCGAGGAAATCATATAGAAAATATCTCAATCGAATGAGTTGTATAGAAAAACAGAATCCCATTGAATTTGTCTATGATATTTTCCATTGAACATTCCAACAGAAACGGCCAGAAACTAACAAAAAGTTCAATCGAAATCTAATAGAGTTGTTTAGCGGATTCGCTAAACCTAAACCTTTGCTTGGATTTTCTATGGAATTTTTTTATACGTGAGGATGAAACAAGTGGAACAACAAGTGAACAACTTTTTTATAACGTTTTTTAGTTTTTCCATCGTGCTGCTGATGTTGGTGGCTAGTCTCCCTTTGTGGTTAGACCAACACGGGCTCAAAAGACTGAAATAATGAACCCTTTTACCCCACCCTTCCACTTTGTCCTGTCCTATCCTATCTATTTCAACACTAATTCCATCAATATTAATATAAATATAGAGCAAAGTGGAGAGGGGGAGGAAAGTGAAAAGGTCCAAAATGAAGGAAATTCAAAGGAGAGCAATGAGCCCCAGCCAGGTCCCAGTTCTCAGGTTCCAGTTCTCATTTCCCAGATCCCAGCTCCCAAGTTCCCAAGTCCCAATTCTTTCGTCCAGGACTCTGAGGACAGTAATGATGAGGATTTTTGGAGATTCAAGAATATCCAAAGCAATGAGCCCCAACCAGGTCCCAGCTCTCAGGTCCCAGTTCTCAGTTCCTGCTTCCAGGACTCTGAGGACAGTGATGACTCAAATTTCTGGGGATCTTCACGAAGATCCTCAATGAGGAAGCCACTGAAGAAGAAGAGAGAAACAGGGTCTGGCCCAAGGTATACACTCAACGACGAACAGGAGATGATTGACTCCCTCATTGAGGAGAAAATCATCCTCAGAGCAGCCGATACCAATACTTGGAATTTACTGGCCAACTCCGATCGACTGTCGCACCCTAGAACTTCCCAGTCTTTGACTCATTATTTCAAGACCAAACTCCATTTTAAAGCTCATCATTTAATCATTACACTGATTATGAACAAACAAAATTGAAATTCATACGTATGAGCCAAAAAATCTACAAAAAATTCACCTAATTCATATTTCCTACATATCTCCTATCTCCTAAGCAATAAGTCTCATCGAAAAATGACATTAAACCGGGATGCCGAGTCTTATGACAATTTCCAATAAACGTTGTTGTTTGGAAATATTTACAATGAAAACTAATTGAATCGTAATTGAATAATAATATTCTAGCAATCCCAATAATCTTCATTCTAGCAATTCCAATAATTAATTGATTCATTCTAACAATTCAATTTTCATTCAGAACTCATTTCTATAGAAAAACGGACTATTCTATCCTGAAAATAGCTTTTTCTACTTTGAAAATAGTTTACTCTACTTATTCAATAATTTCTTAGTTTGCGTTTGCTGTGTTTCCAGACATTTATTTCAAAAGAACCCGGGCAATATAATGGGGACTTTCGGATCTGTTGATTTTCAAAAGAGGCTGATTGGGTTGGTAGATGACATGTTATATTGTTCACATTCATGCATGAGAATTATCGTTAGATGGGTCAAGTTGGACGTAGGATTGAAATCAATTAGACATTCTCTTATTCACGTGCAGTTATCTTTTTCACGTACATTCATTCTACATTTATTGTTTGTGTTTTGAATATGATCGATAATTTATCATAATAAATTGTTTTCATCTTCTATATCGTTATTCATTTATTTAGATTATTTATTTAGATTATACGTCAAGATTTAAGAAAGATTCGGAGACATTCCTTAAAATCTCTTGATATATATTTTATTCTCGCATTAATTTTACTAAAGAAATATTTGTCATCACTTACTTCCCAATTTTGTTTGAAAATTTTTTTTTGTTATAAAGGATTCGAGTTTTTATGTTTAATGAACCCCACCGCCTCTAAGCTCATTTTCCACACTGTATATTACTGTGCCTGCGCGTACTATTTTGCACTATTTCAGCCCCTCCCCCGAGCTTCGATTTTTGGTATAGAGTTGAAAGACCCTGATAGGATCGTTGCGTATTTGTTCCTCTCCTCTCTCCTTCAACTATCTTCATGTACGATCGTCTCTTTTCATTCCGATACTCTTTCATCTCATGTCGTGTTCCGCGAACGTTTTTTTTTATTTTATACTCTTTTCATTTATTTCGAGCTTATAATCAATTGAAGAAGCTTCAATTTAACACTATGTTATACTACAAGTGCGTAAAGTTCCACTCAGTAAACAAGGCGTTTATTAATAATACTCGTCTGATTTTTCCGTATGTTTCGAAGATGATACAATAATGTAAAAAAACTGGGCCAAGAAAAAGTTTTGTTTGATTCCTACTGGGAAATCGAAGTTTTTGAAAAATACATAGAAATAAAAAAGGAAGCCAAGTTAGGAATTTTGAATAAATGGTGATAGTGCACATTCAGGTTTCTATAAGAAAAATAGTTCTCAATGGAATAAGTATTCTAAAGAAATTCCGATGAAATAAAAAATCAGTAGGAGTAGGACCAACGTCCTTGGCGTGGGTCAAAGGATGGAGGAATAGATTGATACAGACAGTGATATGAAAAACTCCGCGTCAAGAACGTTGGTCCTGCTCCTACTAATTTTTTACTTCATGGAGAATTTTTTTAGAATACTTATTCCATTGAGAACTATTTTTCTTATAGAAACTTGAATGTGCACTATCACTATTCATTCAAAATTCTTAACTTGGCTTCCTTTTTTATTTCTATGTATTATTCAAAAACTTCGATTTCCCAGTAGGAATCAAACAAAATTTTTTCTTGGCCCAGTTTTTTTACAAAAACATTCATTTTTGTATTTTTAGGCAGATTTCATTATTTTTTTCAAAATAAGCAAGGACTGTTTTTACATCCGGTGAAATTTAATCTTTTCAATTCAATTGAACTGATTTATTTTTCATAAGATGGAACATTTTTTGAGTCAACAATTGAAGGGAAATAAACAGTTCTACTCCAGATTTATTCTCTCCACCGAGTTTCAAATTTTAATCATCTATTAAGGAGTCTCCTCAGTAATTTTCATAAAAATTAGGAAATGTGCTACAATGTGGAGAATTGGATAGTATGATATTCAAGTAGTTCTAAATTAATTCTCAGAATCCGGAATAGGTTTATCATGTGGATAATAAACTCAAAAAATAAAAAATAATGGTAATGCACAGGGTGGATAGACACCGCCTCAAAACAACAAAAAGCTAGCATGGACAATGTGCTGGGTGTCGAGACTCTGCACCTATCTCACTGCTTATGTTTGAACTCTTTACTCATGAAATTTCATCATGTTTTATCTCTTAGTTATTTAGTTATTATTGAAAAACCACAGAATTTTTTTGGAATAGATACTTGGTTATGTGGAAACGGCAGCAAGACTGGGCAACATCGCGGCAGAGCATTCGACGCGCATGCGCGCGATTCTAGTGCGGGTTATTTGGATGAATAAAACTCAATTGAGATTTTCTGAATCATAAACAATTGAATTTATTCAATAGGATGATGTTTTGNATAATGATAGTTTTTAATAATATTTGCCGTTAGAAGGACGGTGGCGATATACAGTAGTGTATATATACACCTGTAATAATAAGAATAATAATGATAATAATAATAGTAAAATGTTATAGTTATAAAACTGAAAAATCAATTATTTGAAATAATAAGAATTCTTTTCAGGAAAATATAATGATAGTTTTTAATAATATTTGCCGTTAGAAGGACGGTGGCGATATACAGTAGTGTATATATACACCTGTAATAATAAGAATAATAATGATAATAATAATAGTAAAATGTTATAGTTATAAAACTGAAAAATCAATTATTTGAAATAATAAGAATTCTTTTCAGGAAAATATAATGATAGTTTTTAATAATATTTGCCGTTAGAAGGACGGTGGCGATATACAGTAGTGTATATATACACCTGTAATAATAAGAATAATAATGATAATAATAATAGTAAAATGTTATAGTTATAAAACTGAAAAATCAATTATTTGAAATAATAAGAATTCTTTTCAGGAAAATATAATGATAGTTTTTAATAATATTTGCCGTTAGAAGGACGGTGGCGATATACAGTAGTGTATATATACACCTGTAATAATAAGAATAATAATGATAATAATAATAGTAAAATGTTATAGTTATAAAACTGAAAAATCAATTATTTGAAATAATAAGAATTCAATGCTCAAGGGTGCCAATAGTTTATTGAATGGTTGATTTCCGATTCCAGCATGAATACAACCTATAACATTTAACAATCTATTAGTACCAACAGCGATTATTATTATTGATACCAACAGGGAAGAACAAGAATGTTTTATATTTACCTAGAACAGCTTGAAAATTTATCTCGAAATTCACTTTTTTGCCATCTTCTCGGTCTGGCAGGCACTTGCTCGTAGGCACCCTCCGTATCTTCAAACATTCCCAAAATTTGATAAATAAATATGAACCAAGACCTCTTCTTCTCTCTGCCTGAATATCCTTCAAAGACAGAGGATGATTGCATGCTTCACATATGAGAGCCTTGCCCAATAACTTCAAATCCACAAGGCGATTGCCAGTAAATAGCTCTGGGGACACTGATTCTCCTGGATCATTATCAGCAGATTGAAACCACTCATCAGCACTGTTCTGCTCTTCTTCATCTTGTGTGGAAACCCACAGGTTTGCTCCGAGTCTTTCATTTTGTAATTTTCTTTTTTTCACGGGCACATCTCCGTTTTGTTCGTCGAGGATCGGCTGAACCACTAGAACTGTTTTGCCTTTATTATTCTTGCCAACGTGAACTTGAGATAACAGCTGATTTAAACGTTTTTTCTTGATGAATTTTCCTTTATATCTGACCGTGGTTCCCTCTGAATTTTCCATTGTCACAATTAATGATTGACTGCAGTTTTTAATTATTTTAAAACGAATATTTGTTGTTGTTTACGATGAGCTGATATAACCTATACTCCATTAGCACGTAGCCACATGACACGATGATACTCAGGAAGGATATGTTTTTACCGACCGAATCAGTACCAACTCCTTGAAAATAAATCGCGCTGTTGCCAAGTTGACATCACTAATTTATTTCAATTTTTACAATTATAGGAAGATTTTCAATCTAAAAAATCATTTACTGAGGAAGTTATTATCTCTAATAAAGTGAAAATAATTTATGTTGGGTAGTTTTTATCAAAGGATGCAAAGATCTTTCATCTCATTTTTTTTTCTAGAAGTTGCAGCTGACTGTCGGCGTCTTTGATTTTTACCCCCACTCTATGCCCTAAAATATTACTGAGGAGACCCCTTAAGAATTTTCTGACTTGATTTGGTTCCTTATTCAATTTTTGCTCTGATGATTCCTATATGGATTGTATTTCGTGAAGAGATAAACTGATTTCCTTATAGGAATAGCCGAACAAAATGTTCACAAAGAATTCTTTTTGAAAACATTTGTTTTTGTTTTTTTTTTTTTAAATAATAGGGAAACATTGGGTGGAATGGACCCTTCTAACTTCTTATTTTTCAAGTCCGAGGTCCGCATATGAATGTATACAGGGTATTTCAGAAGTACATGTACATCTAAACACCCTAGGATCAGGGGGTGATTCTGAGCAGAAAAGTGCTCTTGCACTTTTTGATCAGACTCACCCCTAAAAAGTTATTGGCAATTTAAGAGTGGGCCAATGGGGGGTGATTTTTAAGCGGGCGCACATCCATGTGATATGCAGCATATGTGTGTGTGCCCGCCCCACCATTCTACGCGACAAAAGAGCGCAACGATATTGCTCTCTGTCTCTCTCTGTCTCTCTCTGTCTCTCTCTGTCTCTCTCTGTCTCTCTCTGACTCTCTCTGTCTCTCTCTGTCTCTCTCT
>NW_021680486.1:308107-315607 GCF_001412515.2 Diachasma alloeum
CTCTCTCTCTCTCTCTCTCTCTCTCTCTCTCTCTCTCTCCGTTTCTCTCTGTCTCTCTGTCTGTTTCTGTCTCTCTCTGTCTCTCCCTGTCTCTCTCTGTTTCTCTCTGTCTCTCTCTGTCTCTCTCTGTCTCTCTCTCTCTCTCTCTCTCTCTCTCTCTCTCTCTCTCTCTCTCTCTCTCTCTCTCTCTCTCTCTCTCTCTCTCTCTCTCTCTCTCTCTCTCTCTCTCTCTCTCTCTCTCTCTCTCTCTCTCTCTCTCTCTCTCTCTCTCTCTCTCTCTCTCTCTCTCTCTCTCTCTCTCTCTCTCTCTCTCTCTCTCTCTCTCTCTCTCTCTCTCTCTCTCTCTCTCTCTCTCTCTCTCTCTCTCTCTCTCTCTCTCTCTCTCTCTCTCTCTCTCTCTCTCTCTCTCTCTCTCTCTCTCTCTCTCTCTCTCTCTCTCTCTCTCTCTCTCTCTCTCTCTCTCTCTCTCTCTCTCTCTCTCTCTCTCTCTCTCTCTCTCTCTCTCTCTCTCTCTCTCTCTCTCTCTCTCTCTCTCTCTCTCTCTCTCTCTCTCTCTCTCTCTCTCTCTCTCTCTCTCTCTCTCTCTCTCTCTCTCTCTCTCTCTCTCTCTCTCTCTCTCTCTCTCTCTCTCTCTCTCTCTCTCTCTCTCTCTCTCTCTCTCTCTCTCTCTCTCTCTCTCTCTCTCTCTCTCTCTCTCTCTCTCTCTCTCTCTCTCTCTCTCTCTCTCTCTCTCTCTCTCTCTCTCTCTCTCTCTCTCTCTCTCTCTCTCTCTCTCTCTCTCTCTCTCTCTCTCTCTCTCTCTCTCTCTCTCTCTCTCTCTCTCTCTCTCTCTCTCTCTCTCTCTCTCTCTCTCTCTCTCTCTCTCTCTCTCTCTCTCTCTCTCTCTCTCTCTCTCTCTCTCTCTCTCTCTCTCTCTCTCTCTCTCTCTCTCTCTCTCTCTCTCTCTCTCTCTCTCTCTCTCTCTCTCTCTCTCTCTCTCTCTCTCTCTCTCTCTCTCTCTCTCTCTCTCTCTCTCTCTCTCTCTCTCTCTCTCTCTCTCTCTCTCTCTCTCTCTCTCTCTCTCTCTCTCTCTCTCTCTCTCTCTCTCTCTCTCTCTCTCTCTCTCTCTCTCTCTCTCTCTCTCTCTCTCTCTCTCTCTCTCTCTCTCTCTCTCTCTCTCTCTCTCTCTCTCTCTCTCTCTCTCTCTCTCTCTCTCTCTCTCTCTCTCTCTCTCTCTCTCTCTCTCTCTCTCTCTCTCTCTCTCTCTCTCTCTCTCTCTCTCTCTCTCTCTCTCTCTCTCTCTCTCTCTCTCTCTCTCTCTCTCTCTCTCTCTCTCTCTCTCTCTCTCTCTCTCTCTCTCTCTCTCTCTCTCTCTCTCTCTCTCTCTCTCTCTCTCTCTCTCTCTCTCTCTCTCTCTCTCTCTCTCTCTCTCTCTCTCTCTCTCTCTCTCTCTCTCTCTCTCTCTCTCTCTCTCTCTCTCTCTCTCTCTCTCTCTCTCTCTCTCTCTCTCTCTCTCTCTCTCTCTCTCTCTCTCTCTCTCTCTCTCTCTCTCTCTCTCTCTCTCTCTCTCTCTCTCTCTCTCTCTCTCTCTCTCTCTCTCTCTCTCTCTCTCTCTCTCTCTCTCTCTCTCTCTCTCTCTCTCTCTCTCTCTCTCTCTCTCTCTCTCTCTCTCTCTCTCTCTCTCTCTCTCTCTCTCTCTCTCTCTCTCTCTCTCTCTCTCTCTCTCTCTCTCTCTCTCTCTCTCTCTCTCTCTCTCTCTCTCTCTCTCTCTCTCTCTCTCTCTCTCTCTCTCTCTCTCTCTCTCTCTCTCTCTCTCTCTCTCTCTCTCTCTCTCTCTCTCTCTCTCTCTCTCTCTCTCTCTCTCTCTCTCTCTCTCTCTCTCTCTCTCTCTCTCTCTCTCTCTCTCTCTCTCTCTCTCTCTCTCTCTCTCTCTCTCTCTCTCTCTCTCTCTCTCTCTCTCTCTCTCTCTCTCTCTCTCTCTCTCTCTCTCTCTCTCTCTCTCTCTCTCTCTCTCTCTCTCTCTCTCTCTCTCTCTCTCTCTCTCTCTCTCTCTCTCTCTCTCTCTCTCTCTCTCTCTCTCTCTCTCTCTCTCTCTCTCTCTCTCTCTCTCTCTCTCTCTCTCTCTCTCTCTCTCTCTCTCTCTCTCTCTCTCTCTCTCTCTCTCTCTCTCTCTCTCTCTCTCTCTCTCTCTCTCTCTCTCTCTCTCTCTCTCTCTCTCTCTCTCTCTCTCTCTCTCTCTCTCTCTCTCTCTCTCTCTCTCTCTCTCTCTCTCTCTCTCTCTCTCTCTCTCTCTCTCTCTCTCTCTCTCTCTCTCTCTCTCTCTGTCTCTCTCTGTCTCTCTCTGTCTCTCTCTGTCTCTCTCTGTCCCTCATGCCGCGGTGGCGCTGTAAGTATTACACACGCTTTTTGCACGCTCTCCTCGAAATTCTTGCTTTCTGCACTGTTTTCGCCCACGGGCGGTTTTTCTTGCAGATCTGTTGCATGCGCCTTGTTGCAACCAGCGAGTGAGTAATCACCCTTTCTCTTGCTTGGTTGCTTTTCTGCATCTTATCTGGACTTGAAGTGTGCTGCTACTGCCATAACCTCTTCTCCAGCTCTTCCCGTCTCACTCTCAGATTGCTGCTATCTCTCTCGCTTTACCTGTCATTTTTGCTGATAATTTGCGTCGTTAAGTGGCCCCTGGTGAGTAGACTCTGTTCAAATTGGCTTGGAGTGGCAGACTGCGATCCTACCGGCAGCTTGCTCATTCTACCTGATCGACTGTGGCTACGACATCGACTGGAGCTACACCATCGCTGTTGGTCATTTACCCGTTTTAATTTGCCATTACTCGCCATTTTTACGGCCGACAAAATGGCTAACATTGANAACGCGTGGCCAGTGGGAAAATGGTGCATTGCCGAGTCTGTGACATGCACTTCCACCCAGTATGCATGAAGACGCAATTAGTCTCGAATGAAAATGGGGCTAAAATCAGGATGTGTCAGCCTTGTTATTCTACTAAGGGGATCTCTTCACCTCTTCTTGGTATGCGTACCCGCCTAACTTCTGCTAGCTCTACTGGATCTAATTCATCTCGCTCTGGTGCTGTGAGTCCCAGTATTCTTGTTCGTCCCTCGGCGTTTTGTGCTCCTCCTACTGGAGCTGAATCGGTGATGTCAGCCTCCGCTATGACTTCGGCTGGAGAACCTGCCTTGTCATCTGCTGCTGCTGCTCAAATTCTTGAGACCCTGGCGATTATTAACAAACGCACTGTGAATCTGGATGCTCTCTCCGGCAAACTTGACTCTGTCCAGTCAGAACTGGTTACTGTCAAGACCAAATTGTCAGTTCTTGATCAGCTAGCTGCTCTGTTCAAACGTGTGGATGACGTTGAGGCGATTGTTGCTGAACAGCGCGACGAGATTCGTGGACTCCAGCAGTCTGTTGCAGATCTTACTGCTCAGCTTAATGCTCCGCCTGCTGTTGCTCCTCCATCTCTGTCCTCAACTGATGCTGCTACATTGCAACGTGTCGTCGCTGCTGTTAATTCCAGCTCTATCAGTCTCCAGCGGATTGCCGGACATCAACAGACTTCCACTGAGCTCATCATCTCAGGATTTCCTGAAAGTGATGGTCTCACTGAGCCCCTGCCACTGGCCCTAGCTGTTTTAAAAGTGCTAAAACGAGATCTTGATCCTTCGGATGTCTCCGATGCTCGATTCATGAGGAAATCTCATGGTCATACTGACCCTGCTGCCATCACCAATGCTGATGCTCTACAACCGAGTGATATGTCTCGCTCACGCGTGTCGATTGGGCTGAAACTTGCATCCCCTGAACTGCTGCTTGCAATCATTACTGCTAAGAAAAACATAGGCAGGGTAATGTTCTCTGATGTTGACAGCACTAGCTTATCCCTGGCTTCTACGCCGCGCAGCCAAAATGGTGGGGATTTTCATATCAACAGGTCGGTCCTTAAACAATGTGGCTTCAGATTCATCTGGACCAAGAATGATGCTGTTTATGCTAAATTCAAGGAAGGCGACTTAGTGTACTCCATCAACTCTCACGCCGATGTCGATAGAATTGCAGGGCTTCACGCTGCCCCTGCTCCCTGATCTCTGGCTCCTGCTGCTTCCTCTATACATCGATTGGACTCTCAACCGGCTATGCCCCAGGATACCTCTCCATCTGACACTGTTAATGAACTCAATGCTTGCTGTCTGAATGTTAACTCTCTCCGCTGTCGACTGGATACCATTAAAAGTTTTCTTAGTTCGCAACCCAAAGTCTATCATGTTATTGTAGTCACTGAAACCTGGCTATCCGCTGCCATACCCAGCTCAGTTCTCAATATTCCTCATTACAATTTATTAAGATGTGATCGAAATGTGCATGGTGGGGGTGTTGCCATCTATTATCATGATACTGTCAAGGCCACTATAATCTCTGCCTCAACCACCATCTGGACTGGGAAGCCTGGACATGTTGAATATCTCTTCTGTGAGATCCAGCCGGTGGGTTCGTCGCCAGTCTTTGTTGCTGCCATCTATCGCCCCCCTCATGCTCCGTTCAATATCCCAGTGAATTTCACTGAGCTTCTGTCAACTGCACTGGATGGCTACAGTCACAAAATCATCATGGGGGATTTCAATGCCGACCAACTTGCTGATATCAATCCTGATGCCCATTACGTTCGAACGCTGATGAGTCACCTGTCGCTGCAACTGGTGAATCATGGTGTCACTCACTCTACACTCACATCTTCCACCTGGCTTGATCTCTGCCTTACTGATCAGAATGATTTTATCACTGGGTGGTTCACCTCAGACTGCCCGATGGCTGCAGGACACCACCTGATCTCCGCCTCTGTGGCTATCGGTGGCACTAAGCCTCGTGCATCGGTTATCTCTACTCGTCGTTTATCTCTTCTCCTGAGGGCTGATGTCATTGACAGTTTTCGGAGGACTCTATTGGACACTCCAGTGCCTCCACAGCCCGATCCTGATGGGTTGGTGGAGATCTTCACGAGTACTTTCTTGGAGTTGGTGGATGCTCATGCCCCGTTACGTCACATGATAGTCCACTCTACCAAGATTGCTCCTTGGCTCGATGACAACCTGAAGATGTCGTATCAGCATGTCCAGTACTTGTACCGACGGTTCAAGCGCAGCAGAACATCCCAACGGCTCCTTGAGTTCCGGCTGGCCAGACGTCTCCATCTCTCTGTGCTTGCTCAGGCTCGAACCAAGTACTATCACTCGCGGCTATCTGGTCTGTCTGGCAGGAATCTTTGGAATGAGCTTCGCCATCTTGCTCTTATCCCCGGCTCAAGTTCCAGTCCCTCTGTTGCTGCTAATGTCTTGAACTCCCACTTCGCAGTAGTCTCCACAGTGATGCTGGTAGATCAACCCGAGTCTAACTANCGGCTGGCCAGACGTCTCCATCTCTCTGTGCTTGCTCAGGCTCGAACCAAGTACTATCACTCGCGGCTATCTGGTCTGTCTGGCAGGAATCTTTGGAATGAGCTTCGCCATCTTGCTCTTATCCCCGGCTCAAGTTCCAGTCCCTCTGTTGCTGCTGATGTCTTGAACTCCCACTTCGCAGCAGTCTCCACAGTGATGCTGGTAGATCAACCCGAGTCTGACTTAGATCGCTCATCATGTACATTATCGCCCACTTCTAGCAACGTCGGCGCTCCTGATCAGCAGTTTTCTCTCTCCCACGTGAGCTGGCTGAATATCTATGCCGCGATATCTTCAATCTCATCTAATGCTGTTGGTGCAGATGGGATTTCTCGGAAGATGATTTTGAACACCCTGCCGGTTTNTCTCTCTCTCTCCCTCCCTCCCTCTCTCTCTCTCTGAACCAGTCCCTTGAGTGCTGCATTTTTCATAATGCCTGGAAGAGGGCCATCATTGTCCCGGTGAAGAAAGTCAGTTCTCCCAAACATCCCAGTGACTATCGTCCTATTGCGCTACTGCCCTTCTTGGCGAAGGTCCTGGAGAGGCTGGTGTTTAATCAACTCTCTTCGTTTCTTCAGGAGCGCAGTTTGCTTGACCCTCGACAGTGTGGATTTCGGCCGGGCCACTGCACTCAGACAGCATTACTGAGGCTTGTCTATGACGTCAGGAGGGGCGTTGATGATCGAAAAGTTACCATTTTGGTCCTCTTCGACTTCTCCAAAGCCTTTGACACAGTCTCTCATTCCCTGTTACTTGCCAAACTAACCAGGCTAGGACTTTCACCTAGTGCTGTTGCCTGGTTCCGGTCTTACTTGACAGGTCGTTCCCAAGCGGTGAAAGGTGAACATGGGCTTTCTTCTTTTGTTGAAACCAATGCAGGGGTACCTCAAGGATCCATCCTTGGCCCTCTACTCTTCTCGCTTTTCATCAACGTCATCAGCAGTTCGGTCAGTGAAGCTCGGCATCTTCTATATGCCGATGACCTCCAGATATATCTTGAATGCGATCCATCTGAGCTCTCCTTGGGCATTCGGCGACTGAATGCTGATATCTCTAGGATCCAGGAGTGGGCTACCGCGAATCGTCTTCAGCTCAATGTCAGTAAGACCAAAGCCATGATCCTGGGAGCCAGACGATTTGTCAATGCTGTGGATATAGCTGTATTGCCTAGTCNCTTTCATCAACGTCATCAGCCGTTCGGTCATTGAAGCTCGGCATCTTCTATATGCCGATGACCTCCAGATATATCTTGAATGCGATCCATCTGAGCTCTCCTTGGGCATTCGGCGACTGAATGCTGATATCTCTAGGATCCAGGAATGGGCTACCGCGAATCGTCTTCAGCTCAATGTCAGTAGGACCAAAGCCATGATCCTGGGAGCCAGACGTTTTGTCAATGCTGTGGATATAGCTGTATTGCGTAGTCTGGGTTGTGAGGGTGCAACCATCGAGCTGATTGGTAGTGTGAGGAATTTGGGGGTTATCATTGACAGTAAACTAACCTTCAGAGATCATGTTAAATTCGTCACCTTCAGGATTAACTCTGCATTCTATCAGTTGTACTGCTTGCGGAGTTATACTGATGAACCTCTCCGGAAATTACTTGTCAATGCACTCATCTTTCCTCACATTTTCTATTGCTTGGCTGTCCTCCAAGGCGTAGGCTCAGTACCTGACCTCCAGCTTCAGCGTCTCATAAATAGCGCGGTTCGATTTGTCACTGGCCTACCTCGTGATGCGTCAATAACTGCTGCTAGACGTAGTCTTGGATGGCTCTCCATCTCGGGATACAGAGATTCTATCATTGCTACTACCATGTACCAGGTGTTGAGCACGAGAAATCCGGATTAAGTTGCTGAACTCTTTGCAGCATATACCTCCAGCAGACCTCGTCGACTCATCCTGGCGGAGCAGACTCTTGTGGTAACAAATTTCCGAACTGATATTTACAGAGCCTCCCTGGGTGTGGGTGGCTCGGAGCTGTGGAATAGCAGCCCTGCTGAAATTCGGGAGCTGCCCACGTCCTTGGCGTTCAAGCGCCAGCTGAGATCCTGGCTGCGTTCTCGGGAAGAGC
>NW_021680486.1:317331-317450 GCF_001412515.2 Diachasma alloeum
TCTCTCTCTGTCTCTCTCTGTCTCTCTCTGTCTCTCTCTGTGTCTCTCTATCTCTCTCTGTCTCGCTCTGTCTGTCTCTGTCTCTCTCTGTCTCTCTCTGTCTATCTCTGTCTCTCTCT
>NW_021680486.1:318193-318868 GCF_001412515.2 Diachasma alloeum
TCTCTCTCTGTCTCGCTCTGTCTCTCTCTGTCTCTCTCTGTCTCTCTCTGTTTCTGTCTCTCTCACTGTTTCTCTCTGTCTCTCTCTGTCTCTCTCTGTCTCTCTCTGTCTCTGTCTCTGTCTGTCTCTCTCTCTTTGTCTCTCTCTGTCTCACTCTGTCTCTCTCTGCCTCTCTCTGTCTCTCTCTCTCTCTCTCTGTCTCTCTCTCTCTCTCTCTCTCTCTCTCTCTCTCTCTCTCTCTCTCTCTCTCTCTCTCTCTCTCTCTCTCTCTCTCTCTCTCTCTCTCTCTCTCTCTCTCTCTCTCTCTCTCTCTCTCTCTCTCTCTCTCTCTCTCTCTCTCTCTCTCTCTCTCTCTCTCTCTCTCTCTCTCTCTCTCTCTCTCTCTCTCTCTCTCTCTCTCTCTCTCTCTCTCTCTCTCTCTCTCTCTCTCTCTCTCTCTCTCTCTCTCTCTCTCTCTCTCTCTCTCTCTCTCTCTCTCTCTCTCTCTCTCTCTCTCTCTCTCTCTCTCTCTCTCTCTCTCTCTCTCTCTCTCTCTCTCTCTCTCTCTCTGTCTCTCTCTGTCTCTCTCTCTCTATGTCTCTCTCTGTCTCACTGTCTCTATCTGTTTCTCTCTGTCTCTCCCTGTCTCTCTCTGTCTCTCTCTGTCTCTCTCTGTCTCTCTCTCTGTCTCTCTCT
>NW_021680486.1:319143-319820 GCF_001412515.2 Diachasma alloeum
CTCTCTCTGTCTCTCTCAGTCTCTCTCTGTCTCTCTCTGTCTCTCTCTGTCTCTCTCTGTCTCCCTGTGTCTCTCTCTGTCTGTTTTTGTCCCTCTCTGTCGCTCTCTGTCTCTCTCTGTCTCTCTCTGTCTCTCTCCGTCTCTCTCTGTCTCTCTCTGTGTCTCTCTGCCTCTCGCTGTCTCTCTCTTTCTCTCTCTTTCTCTCTCTGTCTCTCTCTGTGTCTCTCTGTCTCTCTCTGTCTCTCTCTCTCTCTCTCTCTCTCTCTCTCTCTCGCTCTCTCTCTCTCTCTCTCTCTCTCTCTCTCTCGCTCTCTCTCTCTCTCTCTCTCTCTCTCTCTCTCGCTCTCTCTCTCTCTCTCTCTCTCTCTCTCTCTCGCTCTCTCTCTCTCTCTCTCTCTCTCTCTCTCTCGCTCTCTCTCTCTCTCTCTCTCTCTCTCTCTCTCGCTCTCTCTCTCTCTCTCTCTCTCTCTCTCTCTCGCTCTCTCTCTCTCTCTCTCTCTCTCTCTCTCTCGCTCTCTCTCTCTCTCTCTCTCTCTCTCTCTCTCGCTCTCTCTCTCTCTCTCTCTCTCTCTCTCTCTCGCTCTCTCTCTCTCTCTCTCTCTCTCTCTCTCTCGCTCTCTCTCTCTCTCTCTCTCTCTCTCTCTCTCTCTCTCTCTCTCCGTCTAAATCTCTCTCTC
>NW_021680486.1:320121-320292 GCF_001412515.2 Diachasma alloeum
TGTCTCTCTCTGTCTCTCTCCGTCTCTCTCTGGCTCTCTCTGTCTCTCTGTCTGTCTCTGTCTCTCTCTATCTCTCACTGTGTCTCTCTTTCTCTCTCTGTCTCTCTCTGTCTCTCTCTGTCTCTCTCTGTCTCTCTCTGTCTCTCTCTGTCTCTCTCTCTGTCTCTCTCT
>NW_021680486.1:323967-324528 GCF_001412515.2 Diachasma alloeum
TCTCTCTCTGTGTCTCTCTGTCTCTCTCTGTCTCTCTCTGTCTCTCTTTGTCTTTTTTTGTCTCTCTCCGTCTCTCTCTGGCTCTCTCTGTCTCTTTCTGTCTCTCTCTGTCTCTCTCTGTCTCTCTCTCTCTCTCTCTCTCTCTCTCTCTCTCTCTCTCTCTCTCTCTCTCTCTCTCTCTCTCTCTCTCTCTCTCTCTCTCTCTCTCTCTCTCTCTCTCTCTCTCTCTCTCTCTCTCTCTCTCTCTCTCTCTCTCTCTCTCTCTCTCTCTCTCTCTCTCTCTCTCTCTCTCTCTCTCTCTCTCTCTCTCTCTCTCTCTCTCTCTCTCTCTCTCTCTCTCTCTCTCTCTCTCTCTCTCTCTCTCTCTCTCTCTCTCTCTCTCTCTCTCTCTCTCTCTCTCTCTCTCTCTCTCTGTCTCTCTCTGTCTCTCTCTGTCACTCTCTGTGTCTCTCTGTCTCTCTCTGTCTCGCTCTGTCCCTCTCTGTCTCCCTCTGTCATTCTCAGTCTCTCGCTGTCTCTCTCTCTCTCTGTCTCTCTCTGTCTCTCTCTCTGTCTCTCTCT
>NW_021680486.1:324816-325253 GCF_001412515.2 Diachasma alloeum
TCTCTCTGTCTCTCTCTGTCTCTCTCCGTCTCTCTCTATCTCTCTCTGTGTCTCTCTGTCTCTTTCTGTCTCTCTCTGTCTCTCTCTATCTCTCTCTCTCTCTCTGGCTTTCTTTCTGTCTCTCTCTGTCTCTCTCTGTCTCTCTCCGTCTCTCTCTGTCTCTCTCTGTGTCTCTCTGTCTCTCTCTGTCTATCTCTGTCTCTCTCTGTCTCTCTTTGTCTCTCTCTGTCTCTCTCTATCTCTGTGTCTCTCTCTCTCCCTGTCTCTCTCTCTCTTCGTCTGTCACTCTCTCTCCCTGTCTTTCTCTCTCTCTCTCTGTATGTCACGCTCTATCTCTCCCTCTCTCACTCCCTCTCTCTCTCACTCTCTCTCTCTGTCTCTCGCTCTCTCTGTCCCTCTCTCTCTCTCTCTCTCTCTCTCTCTCTCTCTCTCTCTCT
>NW_021680486.1:325475-330587 GCF_001412515.2 Diachasma alloeum
CTCTCTGTCTCTCTCTGTCTCTCTCTGTCTCTCTCTGTCTCTCTCTGTCTCTCTCTGTCTCTCTCTGTCTCTCTTTGTCTCTCTCTGTCTCTCTCCGTCTCTCTCTGGCTCTCTCTGTCTTTCTGTCTCACTCTGTCTCTCTCTCTGTCTCTGTCTGTCTCTCTCTGTCTCTCTCTCTCTCTCTCTCTCTCTCTCTCTCTCTCTCTCTCTCTCTCTCTCTCTCTCTCTCTCTCTCTCTCTCTCTCTCTCTCTCTCTCTCTCTCTCTCTCTCTCTCTCTCTCTCTCTCTCTCTCTCTCTCTCTCTCTCTCTCTCTCTCTCTCTCTCTCTCTCTCTCTCTCTCTCTCTCTCTCTCTCTCTCTCTCTCTCTCTCTCTCTCTCTCTCTCTCTCTCTCTCTCTCTCTCTCTCTCTCTCTCTCTCTCTCTCTCTCTCTCTCTCTCTCTCTCTCTCTCTCTCTCTCTCTCTCTCTCTCTCTCTCTCTCTCTCTCTCTCTCTCTCTCTCTCTCTCTCTCTCTCTCTCTCTCTCTCTCTCTCTCTCTCTCTCTCTCTCTCTCTCTCTCTCTCTCTCTCTCTCTCTCTCTCTCTCTCTCTCTCTCTCTCTCTCTCTCTCTCTCTCTCTCTCTCTCTCTCTCTCTCTCTCTCTCTCTCTCTCTCTCTCTCTCTCTCTCTCTCTCTCTCTCTCTCTCTCTCTCTCTCTCTCTCTCTCTCTCTCTCTCTCTCTCTCTCTCTCTCTCTCTCTCTCTCTCTCTCTCTCTCTCTCTCTCTCTCTCTCTCTCTCTCTCTCTCTCTCTCTCTCTCTCTCTCTCTCTCTCTCTCTCTCTCTCTCTCTCTCTCTCTCTCTCTCTCTCTCTCTCTCTCTCTCTCTCTCTCTCTCTCTCTCTCTCTCTCTCTCTCTCTCTCTCTCTCTCTCTCTCTCTCTCTCTCTCTCTCTCTCTCTCTCTCTCTCTCTCTCTCTCTCTCTCTCTCTCTCTCTCTCTCTCTCTCTCTCTCTCTCTCTCTCTCTCTCTCTCTCTCTCTCTCTCTCTCTCTCTCTCTCTCTCTCTCTCTCTCTCTCTCTCTCTCTCTCTCTCTCTCTCTCTCTCTCTCTCTCTCTCTCTCTCTCTCTCTCTCTCTCTCTCTCTCTCTCTCTCTCTCTCTCTCTCTCTCTCTCTCTCTCTCTCTCTCTCTCTCTCTCTCTCTCTCTCTCTCTCTCTCTCTCTCTCTCTCTCTCTCTCTCTCTCTCTCTCTCTCTCTCTCTCTCTCTCTCTCTCTCTCTCTCTCTCTCTCTCTCTCTCTCTCTCTCTCTCTCTCTCTCTCTCTCTCTCTCTCTCTCTCTCTCTCTCTCTCTCTCTCTCTCTCTCTCTCTCTCTCTCTCTCTCTCTCTCTCTCTCTCTCTCTCTCTCTCTCTCTCTCTCTCTCTCTCTCTCTCTCTCTCTCTCTCTCTCTCTCTCTCTCTCTCTCTCTCTCTCTCTCTCTCTCTCTCTCTCTCTCTCTCTCTCTCTCTCTCTCTCTCTCTCTCTCTCTCTCTCTCTCTCTCTCTCTCTCTCTCTCTCTCTCTCTCTCTCTCTCTCTCTCTCTCTCTCTCTCTCTCTCTCTCTCTCTCTCTCTCTCTCTCTCTCTCTCTCTCTCTCTCTCTCTCTCTCTCTCTCTCTCTCTCTCTCTCTCTCTCTCTCTCTCTCTCTCTCTCTCTCTCTCTCTCTCTCTCTCTCTCTCTCTCTCTCTCTCTCTCTCTCTCTCTCTCTCTCTCTCTCTCTCTCTCTCTCTCTCTCTCTCTCTCTCTCTCTCTCTCTCTCTCTCTCTCTCTCTCTCTCTCTCTCTCTCTCTCTCTCTCTCTCTCTCTCTCTCTCTCTCTCTCTCTCTCTCTCTCTCTCTCTCTCTCTCTCTCTCTCTCTCTCTCTCTCTCTCTCTCTCTCTCTCTCTCTCTCTCTCTCTCTCTCTCTCTCTCTCTCTCTCTCTCTCTCTCTCTCTCTCTCTCTCTCTCTCTCTCTCTCTCTCTCTCTCTCTCTCTCTCTCTCTCTCTCTCTCTCTCTCTCTCTCTCTCTCTCTCTCTCTCTCTCTCTCTCTCTCTCTCTCTCTCTCTCTCTCTCTCTCTCTCTCTCTCTCTCTCTCTCTCTCTCTCTCTCTCTCTCTCTCTCTCTCTCTCTCTCTCTCTCTCTCTCTCTCTCTCTCTCTCTCTCTCTCTCTCTCTCTCTCTCTCTCTCTCTCTCTCTCTCTCTCTCTCTCTCTCTCTCTCTCTCTCTCTCTCTCTCTCTCTCTCTCTCTCTCTCTCTCTCTCTCTCTCTCTCTCTCTCTCTCTCTCTCTCTCTCTCTCTCTCTCTCTCTCTCTCTCTCTCTCTCTCTCTCTCTCTCTCTCTCTCTCTCTCTCTCTCTCTCTCTCTCTCTCTCTCTCTCTCTCTCTCTCTCTCTCTCTCTCTCTCTCTCTCTCTCTCTCTCTCTCTCTCTCTCTCTCTCTCTCTCTCTCTCTCTCTCTCTCTCTCTCTCTCTCTCTCTCTCTCTCTCTCTCTCTCTCTCTCTCTCTCTCTCTCTCTCTCTCTCTCTCTCTCTCTCTCTCTCTCTCTCTCTCTCTCTCTCTCTCTCTCTCTCTCTCTCTCTCTCTCTCTCTCTCTCTCTCTCTCTCTCTCTCTCTCTCTCTCTCTCTCTCTCTCTCTCTCTCTCTCTCTCTCTCTCTCTCTCTCTCTCTCTCTCTCTCTCTCTCTCTCTCTCTCTCTCTCTCTCTCTCTCTCTCTCTCTCTCTCTCTCTCTCTCTCTCTCTCTCTCTCTCTCTCTCTCTCTCTCTCTCTCTCTCTCTCTCTCTCTCTCTCTCTCTCTCTCTCTCTCTCTCTCTCTCTCTCTCTCTCTCTCTCTCTCTCTCTCTCTCTCTCTCTCTCTCTCTCTCTCTCTCTCTCTCTCTCTCTCTCTCTCTCTCTCTCTCTCTCTCTCTCTCTCTCTCTCTCTCTCTCTCTCTCTCTCTCTCTCTCTCTCTCTCTCTCTCTCTCTCTCTCTCTCTCTCTCTCTCTCTCTCTCTCTCTCTCTCTCTCTCTCTCTCTCTCTCTCTCTCTCTCTCTCTCTCTCTCTCTCTCTCTCTCTCTCTCTCTCTCTCTCTCTCTCTCTCTCTCTCTCTCTCTCTCTCTCTCTCTCTCTCTCTCTCTCTCTCTCTCTCTCTCTCTCTCTCTCTCTCTCTCTCTCTCTCTCTCTCTCTCTCTCTCTCTCTCTCTCTCTCTCTCTCTCTCTCTCTCTCTCTCTCTCTCTCTCTCTCTCTCTCTCTCTCTCTCTCTCTCTCTCTCTCTCTCTCTCTCTCTCTCTCTCTCTCTCTCTCTCTCTCTCTCTCTCTCTCTCTCTCTCTCTCTCTCTCTCTCTCTCTCTCTCTCTCTCTCTCTCTCTCTCTCTCTCTCTCTCTCTCTCTCTCTCTCTCTCTCTCTCTCTCTCTCTCTCTCTCTCTCTCTCTCTCTCTCTCTCTCTCTCTCTCTCTCTCTCTCTCTCTCTCTCTCTCTCTCTCTCTCTCTCTCTCTCTCTCTCTCTCTCTCTCTCTCTCTCTCTCTCTCTCTCTCTCTCTCTCTCTCTCTCTCTCTCTCTCTCTCTCTCTCTCTCTCTCTCTCTCTCTCTCTCTCTCTCTCTCTCTCTCTCTCTCTCTCTCTCTCTCTCTCTCTCTCTCTCTCTCTCTCTCTCTCTCTCTCTCTCTCTCTCTCTCTCTCTCTCTCTCTCTCTCTCTCTCTCTCTCTCTCTCTCTCTCTCTCTCTCTCTCTCTCTCTCTCTCTCTCTCTCTCTCTCTCTCTCTCTCTCTCTCTCTCTCTCTCTCTCTCTCTCTCTCTCTCTCTCTCTCTCTCTCTCTCTCTCTCTCTCTCTCTCTCTCTCTCTCTCTCTCTCTCTCTCTCTCTCTCTCTCTCTCTCTCTCTCTCTCTCTCTCTCTCTCTCTCTCTCTCTCTCTCTCTCTCTCTCTCTCTCTCTCTCTCTCTCTCTCTCTCTCTCTCTCTCTCTCTCTCTCTCTCTCTCTCTCTCTCTCTCTCTCTCTCTCTCTCTCTCTCTCTCTCTCTCTCTCTCTCTCTCTCTCTCTCTCTCTCTCTCTCTCTCTCTCTCTCTCTCTCTCTCTCTCTCTCTCTCTCTCTCTCTCTCTCTCTCTCTCTCTCTCTCTCTCTCTCTCTCTCTCTCTCTCTCTCTCTCTCTCTCTCTCTCTCTCTCTCTCTCTCTCTCTCTCTCTCTCTCTCTCTCTCTCTCTCTCTCTCTCTCTCTCTCTCTCTCTCTCTCTCTCTCTCTCTCTCTCTCTCTCTCTCTCTCTCTCTCTCTCTCTCTCTCTCTCTCTCTCTCTCTCTCTCTCTCTCTCTCTCTCTCTCTCTCTCTCTCTCTCTCTCTCTCTCTCTCTCTCTCTCTCTCTCTCTCTCTCTCTCTCTCTCTCTCTCTCTCTCTCTCTCTCTCTCTCTCTCTCTCTCTCTCTCTCTCTCTCTCTCTCTCTCTCTCTCTCTCTCTCTCTCTCTCTCTCTCTCTCTCTCTCTCTCTCTCTCTCTCTCTCTCTCTCTCTCTCTCTCTCTCTCTCTCTCTCTCTCTCTCTCTCTCTCTCTCTCTCTCTCTCTCTCTCTCTCTCTCTCTCTCTCTCTCTCTCTCTCTCTCTCTCTCTCTCTCTCTCTCTCTCTCTCTCTCTCTCTCTCTCTCTCTCTCTCTCTCTCTCTCTCTCTCTCTCTCTCTCTCTCTCTCTCTCTCTCTCTCTCTCTCTCTCTCTCTCTCTCTCTCTCTCTCTCTCTCTCTCTCTCTCTCTCTCTCTCTCTCTCTCTCTCTCTCTCTCTCTCTCTCTCTCTCTCTCTCTCTCTCTCTCTCTCTCTCTCTCTCTCTCTCTCTCTCTCTCTCTCTCTCTCTCTCTCTCTCTCTCTCTCTCTCTCTCTCTCTCTCTCTCTCTCTCTCTCTCTCTCTCTCTCTCTCTCTCTCTCTCTCTCTCTCTCTCTCTCTCTCTCTCTCTCTCTCTCTCTCTCTCTCTCTCTCTCTCTCTCTCTCTCTCTCTCTGTCTCTCTCCGTCTCTCTTTCTTTCTCTCTCTCTCGGTCTCTCTCTGTCTCTCTCTGTCTCTCTGTGTCTCTCTCTCTCCATGTCTCTCTCTCTCTGTCTCTCACTCTCTCTTCCTGTCTCTCTCACTCTCTCTCTGTCTGTCTCTCTCTCTCTCTCTCTCTCTCT
>NW_021680487.1:0-1817 GCF_001412515.2 Diachasma alloeum
TCGCACAAAAGGTTCTCATTCACGGCGCCGGATTTAGGGATTGGAGCTAAAAAATTGGGTTCAACTTTGAACCCATAGGAGATTCGCGGGTACGATCAAGACAAAATTTGAGGTAAATTTTCTAATAAAAAATATGGAAAAAAAAGGAATTCATTAAATAAATAAAATATTAAACATTCAATATAATAAATAAATATAAATATTCAATGTCAAGATATAAATAGCAACATATATTAGATTCGCTCTGAATGAATAAACAAGCTATTGAAAAAAAAACACTGATATTCCGAATTGCAAAAAAAAAAAATTCATCAACTTCAATTTTTTTAATGGAAATCATTTTTTTTTCCCATCTGATCTTCACGCGGCTCTGGGGGATGAACGGTTGGGAATAGGGGTAAAGTGCCCTAAACATTTTTTGTGTAGAATTTTGATCTCTACAACTTTGTGTGTTACGTTTTTGGACGCACAGAGCGTTATTCACGAGTTATTTCGAAAAAACTGTTTTCAGGGGTAGTTTTTTGGCTTTTTCAACCCCCGTACAAACTTGGGGAACCTTAAATATCCGCCATTAGTTTCATACGCCCAAATCACAAATTCCATAAAAAAATGGAGCCTGTATCGCAAACATTCGTATGTTAGACCAACGTTCATTGGACTAGTCGGAGATCCGTTCGGGGTTTCTCCGCGCTTTTGAAAATTCATTCCTCCGCTCCTACTTGAGATTAAGAAATGAAACCGCCGTTATTTATTGAGAATTTAATTCTCTATCGATAGATGTTGCTTTCATTCCCTCTCCCCAATTAGGGGGGGGGGAGAAATGAATCTTCCAATCAGGGGAGCCCCTCCGGACTCACTCGACGCCGGAGAGCCGTTCGGGATTTCTCCGCGCGTTCGAAAATTCATTCCTCCGCTCCTACTTGAGATTAACCAATGAAACCATTGTCATTTATTGAGAATTTAATTCTCGATCGATCTGCATCGGCTTCAATCCTTCATCTCAATTAGGGTGGGAGAAATAAATTTTCCAATCGGGGGAGTCCCTCCGAGCTCACTCGACGTCGGAGAGCCGTTCGGGGTTTCTCCGCGCTTTTGAAAATTCATTCCTCCGCTCCTAACGGAGATTAAGAAATGAAACCGATGTCATTTATTAAAAATACAATTGTCGATCGGTAGGCATTGGTTTCATTTCTACATCTGAATTAGGGAGGGGAGAAATTAATTTTTGAATGAGAAGAACTTGTCCGGAGTTACTGCACGATTTTAAAATTCATTCCTCCTCTCCTAATAGAAATTAAGCAATGAAACCGCTGTCATTTATTGAGAATATAATTCTCCATCGATCGATATTGCTTTCATTCTTTCATCGTAATTAGGGGGGGAGAAATGACTTTTCCAATTGGGGGAGGCCCTCCGAAGAGCCGTTCGGGGTTACTCTGCGCTTTTGAAAATTCATTCCTCCGCTCCTACGTGAGATTGAGGAATGAACCCGTTGTCGTTCATTGAGGATTTAATTCTCGATCGATCGGCGTCGGTTTCATTCCTTTCTCTCAATTAGGGGGGGCGGAGAAATGAATTTTCCAATCGGGGGAGCCCCTCCGGGCTCACTCGACATCGGAAAGCCGTTCGGAGTTTCTCCGCGCTTTTCAAAATTCATTCCTCCGTTCCTATCTGAGATTGAGAAATGACACCGATGTCATTTATTAAAAATATACTTCTCAATCGGTAAGCTTTGGTTTCATTCCTTCATCTCAATTAGGGAGGCGAGAAATTGATTTTTGAATGAGAAGAACTTGTCCGGAGTTACTGCACGCTTT
>NW_021680487.1:2045-26157 GCF_001412515.2 Diachasma alloeum
AGATCTAGTTGTATAGAAATTCAAATAAATGATCCTCTTTCGCTCAAGACTTCATAATTCCTTCTCTCCCTCTCCTTTATGATCAACTAATTTACAAATTAAGACAATAAGAAGTTGTATGAACGAAAATGGGATAATCAAGCGGATGAGTGAATGCAAAGGAGGTTTCATGTTGGATTTAAGATTGGGAACGCTTATCTGTTATCGACTGTTTCCATGGTAATGGATGAAAATTTCTTTACCCACAGAGCCGGCCTCTCGATTGGTTCATGCGCGCCACCGCTATTAAATTCTGATTGAACAGTTCCCATATGCTTGAGCAATCTCCCCTATTATCTCTGATCCGGGCGTCTACTCAAACGTCATTTTCCCGAGACAGTAATTTTGTTTACATTTTATCAATTACTTCCGTATTTTGGCATTTTTTTTCATCTTACTGCATAAAGGACTGTTGAATATTACGAACATGGTGAATTTCGTGTTTATACCTCTCGTCGCAATGTCTCCGACGGCCAAGAATATTTTTTCTGTACTGTTAAATCCTCCTAAAGTGCTGCAGACCTGCGATAAATGTTTTAGGTTAGTTTTATCATGTTCAAGGGCAATTGGTTTCGTTGCTTATTTATTGTCAACTAAGTGGTTTTCTTGACGCGTTTTTTTTCAACTTATCCGGATGTGTTTTTTTGAAACAACTTCTTTTGTTTTAAATTTTAACGTATTTCTGGGGGACAGAAATGTCTGTAAGACAGATACACGTTTCACCACCCCCCTGTGCCTGTTATGGTTAATTTTTTTTTATTGATTGTCGATAACCAAAAAACTACAGCGAAATTTACACCAGAAGAAAGTTGTTTCAAAGAAACATACCCGGATAAATTGAAAAAAAAACACGCCATAAAAACCGCTATAATGGAAAATGAAACTTTTCATTTTTATTTTAAAAATGCAACGCATATGGGGTATTACAGGCTATTTCGAACGCGTGAATTTTTTTTTCATTTTTCAATGAAAATAGGACATATTGAAAGAGGGGCCCACAGATATTATTCACCGTCGAAAAAATTTCGAAATTATTTTTATTGTGTAAGTTAGAACAATTGAAAAATTGGGTGCAGCAACAAAGAGATTTGACTTTTACAATTTATAAGTCCATAACTATGCATCTCATCATAAAAGTGCAAGAATGCTTTTTTGTCGAGAAAACATGAAAAATGGAGAAAAAAATTTTATGATTGAAAAAAAAGACGTAAGGAAAAATTGTCAAACGGAAAAATTGTCAAATGAGAATGCGAAGGGGGCGCCATCCGGTAGTGACGCCACGGAGTATGGTTTTTGGGGTAAAGCAGAGTTTTCAAGTTAGATTTGTATAGATAAATTCAAAATAATATTTAGTTTAAGATACTCAATTAGAGAGATATCTCAAGCACATTGAATTATACGATATCATAAATGGGTTATTCGTGTTCTCCTACGATTTCATGGGACTAAAATGGGTATATACTAACCACATACGATTTCATTAGGGCAAAATGCGTATTCTGTAGTCTTTTACAATTTCATTGGGGCAAAATGGGTATTCTGTGAACTTTTACGGTTTCATTGGGGTCAAATGGGTATTTACTGACCTCATACGATTTTATGGGGGCAAAGTAGGTTTTTCGTGAACTCATACGATTTCTTAGGGGCAAAATGGGTATTTTCTGACCTCATACGATTTCATGGGGGTAAAATGGGTATTTACTGACCACATACGATTTCATTGGGGCAAAATGGGTATTCTGTGAACTTTTACAATTTCATTGGGGCAAAATGATTATTCTGTGAACTTTTACGATTGCAGTGGGGTCAAATGGGTATTTACTGACCTCATACGATTTCATGGGGGCAAAATAGGTTTCTCGTGAACTCATACGATTTCTTAGGGGCTAAATGGGTACTTTCTGACCTCATTCGATTTGTCAGGGGTAAAATGGGTATTTACTGACCACATACGATTTCATGGGGGCAAAATGGGTTTTTCTCGTACTCACACGCTTAAATTGGGGCAAAATGGTTTTTTCGTGAACCCATACGGTTTCTCACGTAGGAAAAAATCGTATAGAATCTTTCTATACGGACTGTGTATAGCATTTCTATAGGTTTTTCGTATATGATATTCGGATATTTCTATACGAAAATTTCCTATACGTTTCATTTCTATACGAATTTCTACACGAATTCGTATAGAAATAATCCGTATAGGGAATTTTTGTATAGAAATATACGAATATCATATACGAAAAACCTATAGAAATTCTATACGCAAATCGTATAGAAACTTTCTATATGATTTTTTCATACGTGCTTAGGGGCTAAATGGGTATTTTCTGACCTCATACGATTTCATGGGGGCAAAATGGGTTTTTCGGGAACTCATACGATTTCATGGGGGTAAAATGGGTATTTTCTGACCTCATACGATTTCATGGGGGCAAAATGGGTTTTTCGGGAACTCATACGATTTCATGGGGGTAAAATGGGTATTTTCTGACCTCATACGATTTCATGGGGGCAAAATGGGTTTTTCGGGAACTCATACGATTTCATGGGGGTAAAATGGGTATTTTCTGACCTCATACGATTTCATGGGGGCAAAATGGGTTTTTCGGGAACTCATACGATTTCATGGGGGTAAAATGGGTATTTTCTGACCTCATACGATTTCATGGGGGCAAAATGGGTTTTTCGGGAACTCATACGATTTCATGGGGGGAAAATGGATTGCGTCTAGAATTTATATAGGATTTTCGCATATGATATTCGGATATTTTGATACGGATATTTTGAATACACATTATTTCTATACGATTTCTATAGGTTTGATCCTATACGACACAATGCCTCATGTATATTAACATTTCATATGGAGATGCATCATTTTTCTACGTTTTTCTCTAGAGCGTTTACATATCTCATACCAAAACAAAAAATTACGTCAAAATTTATGTATAGAAATAAATCGTATAGAAAATATTCCTATACAAATATCCGATCATGTACGTAAATTCTATAGGATTTTATACACAATCCGTAAAGAAAATTTTTTTAAGATTAATAAGTTACTTTTTCAAAAAATTTTCAAAATGTTCAGAAGTTCTCCGTAAAAAGTTTCGAAGAAATTGTATCCGAAAGATAGGTTGGGATGTCTGAAAATCATCTGAAAAGTTGAAATTTGCAATTCCCTCAGGAAATATTATACAACCTTTTGCCTGTAATTTGTGAAACATTTACAAAATATGTGCAAATGGTTCCAATAAAGGTACCTCTAAGTTATGCTGAAATAGCTCAGAATAAATTGAAACGTAAATATTTGCTATTCCCTCCGGTATTTTTTATACGAGGTATTAGTTCCTATTTGTAGCAAATAGAAAGAAATGATTCCCCGGAAAAGCGTGGAAATATGGAGGAACATCTCCGTAGAACCGCCAAAATAACGACACCATTCCCTGGCGGTCCTGTAATGCCGTACGTTTTCCTATTAAAATTATTCATATAATAATAATAATAGAATATAATAATTTCGATAATAATTGTCGACTTGGAAAAGAATGAATAATTAATACACAGAAGCATTGTGACCTAGACGAAAATTACGAAAAAGATTCATAATGATATTAAAAGAAAAATATTAAAGATTTACCTGTCTGGTAGGATATGTCCCCTAAATCCGTTATTTCTTCAATGAATCACAGTTGTAACGGATCAGTATACAGTACAGGGATGAAGTTATCACATTCCTACACGGTGTAGTTTTGAAGATAGCCGTGGTCCAAATCGTGATGATATGTATGTGATATCTAATTTATGTATGTAGTGATGAGTTTTATTAAGTTTTATTAATTTTATTAAGTTCACAGAATACCCATCTTGTCGCTATGGAATCGTAGAAGTACACGAAACATCCATTCTACTCCTGTGAAATCGTATGACTTCACGAAAAATCCATTTTACCCCCATGAAATCGTGGGGGCACACAAAACACCCATTTTGCCCCCATTAAATCGTAGGAGTACAGGAAAGACCCATTTTACCCCTACGAAATCGAATGAGGTTAGCAAATACACATTTTGTTCCAATGAAATCATGAGTTCACGAAGAACACATTTTGTCCCAATGAAATCGTAAAAGTTCAAAGAATACCGATTTAGCCGCAATGAAATCGTAAAAATTCACAAAATACCCATTTTGCCCCAATGAAATCGTAAAAGTTCACAGAATACTCATTTTGCCCCAATGAAATCGGATGAGTTCACAAAAAACCCATTTTGCCCCCACGAAATCGTATGAGGTCAGAAAATACCCACTTAGTCCCTAAGAAATTGTATGAGTTCACGAACAACTCATTTTGCCCCAATTATATCGTATGGGGTCAGTAAATACCCATTTTACCCCAATGAAATCGTATGAGGTCAGAAAATACCCACTTAGTCCCTAAGAAATTGTATGAGTTCACGAACAACTCATTTTGCCCCAATTATATCGTATGGGGTCAGTAAATACCCATTTTACCCCAATGAAATCGTATGAGGTCAGAAAATACCCATTTAGCCCCTAAGAAATCGTATGAGTTCACGAAAAACCCATTTTGCCCTCATGAAATCGTATGAGATCAGTAAATACCCATTTTACCCCCATGGAATCGTAGGAGAACACGAAAAACCCATTTTGCCCCCATGAAATCGTAGGAGTTCAGAAAAGACCCATTTTACCCCGAAGAAATCGAATGAGGTCAGAAAATATCTATTTTGCCCCTATGATATCGTATATTTCAATGTGCTTGAGATATCTCCCTAATTGATTATTTTAAAATAAATATTATTTTGAATTTATCTATACAATTCTAATTTGAAAACTCTTCTTTACCCCAAAAACCATACTCCGTGGCGTCACTACCGGATGGCGCCCCTTTCGCATTCTCATTTGACAATTTTTCCGTTCGACAATTTTTCCTTACGTCAAAAAAAAAAGATCGTTATTCTTCAAAATCTAAAAAAAGAGAGCACGGTCATGGCGGCCACCGCAAGTGTCATGGTGCACTGCTCATGGGCACATTGATGAGAATTTTTGGCGAGTTCTCATGTGAATTTTCATGAGGATGAGCAATGCGACTGCCACGGCGCTATTCAAGAAAGTGCGCGAGAATTACAAATTTGATTTCTTACCTCGAAAAGAAGAAACAAGCATCGTATATATACATACATTGAATACATCAGTGTATATTTTCTACACAAGAATTTGTTTACAATTACTGGAATGAAAAATTCTTTTTTTGGTGACAAGTGTGAAGAGCTAATAAGATTGACTGATTGATAATTAGATAAACTTAAATGTCGATAATGGAATGAAAAAAATTGGAAATCTAAAAATATTCGATTTAAATTTTTTTATTCGTTTTTTGTTTTTCGAGGTTTTGTTTAAAGAAGTCAATACTTTATACCACAAAATCAAAGAATATTGAATTTTCTCCATGAAAAAAAAAGTCTGACTACTGTTTATGTGAAGATTTTCAATCATTATTAAATTGGCTAGAAGATCGAAAATAAAGCATGGATTAGCAACGGTTTTCGAAGGGAATGCCACAAACTTGCTTTTTTCAAAATTCCCTTCTTAGGAATGAATAATAGAAATAGTTCAACCTTCCAAAAATATAATTTTTTCCCATGAAATCGTTTTTTGGTGAAGTTCTGAAATCGGAAAAATTCGTTACAATTCAGGAAAAATTATTCTTAGAATGGAAAATGGATTATTATAGAATTATTTATATGAAAAAACGTCCCAGTCTCTGAAAATGGCGATTTTTCAATCATTTCAGTAGTCTACTGGTGGAAAAAAATTTAAATTTCATGGACAGTTCAGTAGTAATTTTTAGAACAGAGACATTTAATTCAGTTTGAGAGGAAAAAATCATGAAAATTGAAATTCTACTGAAAATTAGACGGTATTCAATATTTCTTAACCGCGTGAAGATAGAAAGTTACTTTTAAATTCTGATTCAAGACATGAATATTCTGTACCTAATTTCTCTGTATTTTCGATTGATAAATCAATTATAATTATCCAAATCATTTAGGTCAGAGGAAAATCGAATGATTCAATTTCCTTAATGTTGAATTTACTAAAATTTTCTCCAAATAACGTTGATTAGAATCAATAGCCAGAATTATCAGATTATCTGACATTTTTTACGTTAAGTATAGGAGAATCTGAATGCAACACAGTGAAAGTGATGATCTATTTTTTTACTTTGAACGAATAATAATAATACCTAAATTGAAAAATTCTATTATGAATAAAAAGCTATGACTCAATATACCATAACAGCAGAGAACAAAAATGATGATATTTACGTAATATTATCGGAACCATTAACATGAATTTTAAAATCATGAGAAAGAATGGAGAAGTCAAACTGTCTTTTAAGTTTCAATTTTTTATTTGGTGCTAAAAACATGAGGTGACGATATTCTAAGCATGAAATTGTATTGATAATATAAACAGCAGATTAATTGAACTACCGAGTGAACTGAATTAAAAAAATTATAGCAGTGTTGGCACACACCTTTACCAGAGTATCACCAAACATTGAATTCCAGCACTTTACTCTCTGAATTATGTTCAAGAAGAAATTTGATTGTAATTATGATCAAAATCTCATTCAATGAGCATAGGAATTACCACATGCGCAAATCATTCATTGCGATATGAAAATTTCATAGCTAATGAATAAATTTCACAGCTAATGAATAAATTTCACAGCTAACAATGAATTGAAATAAGAAATATTGAATCTGACTCGGAAAAAAAGGGTATAATGGAAAGGCCACCAATATTACGGCCGCAATTGCGATAGAAATATGAAAAGGTTGCCTGAAATAATAATGCAAATCAGACACTATTGACACTAGGAATATGAAAATTTTAGGGTAGGTCCTATTCCCGATGTGAGCACTTATTAAGGGAACATTTTCAGAAATTAATTCATTCATTAATGAATATATATTTCAGATTCTCTATATATAACATTCATCTCTGAAAAGGTGAATAGAGAATGATTTATAGAAACTTTAAGGAAGTTTGCAACTTCCCTCAAAAATTAGAGAATCGTCAGCTTTTTCATCCAAATGTAGGATAATTTGGGAATTTTCCAAAGAATTCAAAACAATTATGAGGTTTTCTACAAAAAATTTGATAAAGTTCTCAAATGTTCTAGAATTTTTGGATAAACAATAGGACAACAATTGAAAAGAAAAGGCGGAATTTCCTGAACAAAACTAATGTGAAGGAATCACGTGATTGACTACTGCACTTTGATTGAATTGAGAAAGGAGAACCAATTTGAGAAATACCTCGGATTTTTACAACAATTGCACAAAAATTCTCAAAAGAAAGTACTACTCAGGCAGACTGTCACAATAGAGGGTTAAACAATTGATTAACCGAGACGCATTGTTACCATTAATCTTCACATATGAAAAAATTCAGTTGAAAATCCTAGCGAATTCGCTAGACAATTCTATTNATTGATAAAGTTCTCAAATGTTCTCGAATTTTTGTATAAACAATGGGAAAACAATTGAAAAGAAAAGGCGGAATTTCCTGAACAAAACTAATGTGAAGGAATCACGTGACTGACTACTGCACTTTTATTGAAATGAGAAAGGAGAACCAATTTGAGAAATACCTCGGATTTTTACAACAATTGCACAAAAATTCTCAAAAGAAAGTACTACTCAGGCAGACTGTCACAATAGAGGGTTAAACAATTGATTAACCGAGACGCATTGTTACCATTAATCTTCACATATGAAAAAATTCAGTTGAAAATCCTAGCGAATTCGCTAAACAATTCTATTGGATTTCTATTGAACTTTCCATTAGCTTCTGGCCATTTCTACTGAAATGTTCAATAGAAAATATTCTGTAGATAAACTCAATAGAAATATATTTTTCTATACAACTTATTCTATTGAGATATTTTCTATGAAATTTCCTCGGCTGAAATTTTCGAAGTTTATTTCACTCTATTTTTTTTTCTTTTCATCAAGAAAATTAAAAAAAAATTAGAGAATGGGAGCTAAGGAAATTGCACAGCAAATATCTCTAGAATAATTTGTATAGAAAAATAGAATTCTATTGATTTTTTCTATAGAATATGTTCTATTGAACATTTCGATGGAAACGGCCAAAAACTAATAAAAAGTTCACTGGAAATACAATAGAATTGTCTAGCGAATTCGCTAGGAATTTCTATAAATTTTTTTCGTGCGTGTTAACACTCAGCCTAATGGAATGATGATGAATCATTAATTGTTAAAAGGAACAATAAAAAAAGGCATAATAAAAGAGCACCCACGTCGCGGCCGCTAGCGGCCGCGGCGGCGCTAGTTCAAATAAATAGTGACAAAATTTGTCATCACATAGACAGTTCCACACCGAAAATTTTGAAAAAAAATGAAGTATATTGTTACACAGTTCGTATTTCAATGAGATACCCATTTTTAATGGAGTCGCGCGCTGTCTCGGTCATTCTGTCACCCTGCGCTGCACCTCAATCGAGCCCATCCGGACAACCAAAGCTTTAATCGACTATAACTCTCTCCATACTGTCTTAACGAAAAAGTATAGGTAATCTTCATTTTTGCAAGAAATTAAATTATTACGTAAACTTTTTTATACATAGTGAAATAGCTATTTTTATTAGTCTTCATAGAAAAAGTTTCTGGAAAAACCGCGCAACTCAATTGTGAGGGAATTTGAAATATAACTTGGAAACATTTACAAATAGTGGCTGGAGAATGATAAATATCGATCTTTATTCAATAAAGTTGACTCCTACATCTCGGAATTGACCTCCCTTCAAGCTGTTTCTATGGATTTTTAATTATCGTGCACTGGTCCTTCACCTTCCTGCGGACACTTCTGCTACCCTAAAAAATTTAAGACGAGTAGAAAAAAAAATGGAAAAAGAGTACGATAGAAGCTAGATTTTCTGCTACTGATTGCACTTCAAAATCGTCATTTAATGAAAAAAATTGGCATTCAGTACTGTGCGTATCTGGGATTGGGATATAACAATGAAACTTAAGAGTTCCCGATAATAGTCTGGCATTCGCAAACCGAGCAGGGTTCGGGAGTAATCATTACTTTTGTAACATTTTAAGCTCTAATTACAATTACACTGTCAATTTTTTAATTGAGATTCTTTATTTTTTGATTACTTCATTAATCGGTAATTGAAATTGGAAGTTGAGTGATAATCGAGTAATCGTCAATTGCAATGAAACGGATTACCATACATTAGGTAACCAATAATCAGAAACGCAAAGATTTTCAATACTTCATCAATCATCAATATGAATTAGCATACTATTCACACTTTCCATTAATCACTAATGACAATGAGAGATTCATCAATCACTAAAAAATGATAAATCGTAAATGAGAATTGTTCAATTTTTTATTATTCATCAATTTGAATGAGGAATTTATCGATTATTCCAACTATCTTCCATTGAATTAATGTCAAACGATTATTCAATTTTTTTTTCATTCGAAGATAGAATTATTCATTTACAGAATTATTCGTCAATCGTGTTTGAAAGAATTCGATTACTCAATCAATGCTCAACTTCAACTTTCAATTACTCAATTGCTCACCGAACAATTTTTTTGATTTGGGATTCTCAAAGCACAACCCCTCCTCACAAATTTCCGGTTTCGATTTTCAGAAATTTAGTAACTTGAAAATCAACATTTATAATTTATCATTACCTGTGTAATTACATAATTGATAGAGTTCATTGATGAGTACTCGAGAAATTGAATAATTCAATATTTTGATTAATCGTTGAACAATCAACAATTGAAGAATAATCAGTAACACTGATTAACGACTGAATTGGATAACTTCGGATTTGAATTGATGCTTGAATCAGTAACAGAAAATTGTCTGATAATCATTACTCATTTCTCAAGTAAATATGTATTATTAAAACTTAATTACCGATTATCCAAAGGAGTGACAAGTTCATATTTCATTTAAACTGTCAAGCAAGTAATGTGAAATGGCTGAATATCAAATACCGATCGAAAGAATAATGGTCAATTCTATATTTTCATTAACAATTACTGAAATCATTTGGAATTTTTAATGACGATTACTCAATGACAACGTAATGGATATTCACAGCGATTCAGTTATTGATTACTTATGTAATCTGTAATAAGTGCGTTGAATTATTCATTTTCCAATTAATCGAAAAATTTCACATTCAAATACTTGAGTGACTGAGTAATAGAGTAACGGTAATTTCAAATTACAATTTTCCCGAACCCTGAAACCGAGTTTCTAAAACTGATGCTTCAGCAACATACTCTTCTTTGGTACAATAAATAATTTGGACTCCGATGGCGCAACGTTCAGTCCACTCTTTTGCAAATTTGTACAATTCCTTTATATTAATAATTTGATTATCGTAGGGACGCTGTGACGGAGACTTCCACCGACTCCATCACAGGGAGATTTGCCATAAACTGTGGCAAAAAAAGGCATTTAGCAGTATTACCGAAATCTTTTGAATGATACGCCACATTAATGAAATTGTTTTTGTTCTTAGAGTGAGCACTAGCACCGTCAGAAAAGTAAATAATTTTATTGGTAGATAAATAATTTTATTGGTAGGTAAATAAATGTACATCAGGAGTATCATAATTCAAAGACTCTAAACTAATAACGAAACTTTCGTACTTCAGCATTCCATTTTCGCGGTAATCCACAATAATTAGATACAAAATCGTCTGATCTTTTATTCAATGACAACCTTCAATGGCGTCCTGAATTACATATGCATAATTCTCGGCAAAATCACTGATTATTCTAAGCACCGATGTTTAGATTATCTTTACATTCATTCAGAAATATGGCTTTTATATTGGTTCTTGGCAATGAAATCATGAGTTTGGAGTAATCGCAAATCTTTGGATAAACTTCTGATAAAAATATTCACTTTCTCTCACTTCTCTTTCAGTAAATATTAATCGACGTATTTATTGCTAACTTGGTATTGAAAATTCGAATGTTCAGATTTGTATACTAAAAGAGATGTCCTGAGACATCTCCTCTCGAACACCCTTAAACATTCGATTTGGTGACCTTCCATATTTCAGAGGATCTCGGCCCCATACGTTAAAAGAGGTCTAATTAACAATAAATAACAGATAACTCTTGCTCTAGTATTTATGTATTTATTATGAAATAAAAATCCTAGGGATTTATATCTCTTTCTAGATTTCTCGGTTTGAATATCAACGTGTTTAGAACAGCGTGTTAATTCATCTATGTTTATTCCTAGGTATTTAACTATATTTTTATGTGGTATTATTGATTCTGTGTTTAACATGTTATCTGTAGTTTTTATTTCAAAGTTTTTTATACGGTCTTTGCTATTTTGTGACATGTTTACTTTTGGGTTTTGTGAATAGTATTGATTCACTCTTGCTCGGGTTAACTTTGAGGTTCCAAGCTGAGTACATCTCATTAACTTTGTTAATGAGAGGATTAAGGATTTTTTTTATTGTCTCCATTTTTTCCGGCTACGTATATTATCCTATCATTTGCATATGCCATAGAGTGTGTACTGTTATTTTTATTTAATTCGAATGCGTCTATCATGTGAGAAATATAAATTGAAAATGAACATGGCCTTCTTTTATAGGATATACAGCGCTTAATGTGTGATTATGGTTGATCACTCTGAACTTTTTTTCATAAGTCATATTCCAAATTGTTTTGACTAAATAATCTGGAAATTCATTTTTTATGAGGATATATGTTAGCCCGTTTAGCCAAATTGAGTCGAAGCTTTTTCTAAGTCTAGTAATACAGCGCCGGGTACTTTTCCAACTGAGCTACCATGGACTACGGAACCCTCCCTCTCCAATTCGCTACAGAACAAACGCACACGGAGCATTGTGTCCGGTAATGTTGTCCACATCCAGTTGTACACTCGTTTACTGAAGTTCTGAAACAAAATACATAGGATGCAAGTTCAGATTGTTTCAGAACTTTAGAATTGTACCCATGAGAAATTGACACATCACTGGGAGTATACACTACTTGAAAACACAACAGATTGCATACATTTCAATTGTCAACTTGCGTGTTAAATCCGCACCAAAGTAATACACACATATTATTGTCAACCTTTCAAAAGTCCACGTGCATTTAGTTCCATAGAGCCTTTCAACACGTGGAAATTGACACACGTATCAAATATGCAATCATATTCGCAACATTACAGCCTAAGTGATCATATCTACACATTGCGCATTCCAAATTCCACAATGTGTAGATTCAACAATACACGGATATTTTATTTTCTTATGAAATTACACACGTTTTTGGTGTTTTTTTAATCTATACATTGTGGGATTTGAAATGCACAATGTGTAAATACGATTACTTATTCTATAATGTGGAAAACATGATTGTGTACTTCATAAGCATGTCAATTAATATGTGTTAAGAGGATCTGTGGTATCAGATGCATGTGTAATTGGGAAAGATAGACAATAGTACGTGTGCATTACTTTGCTGCGGACTCAACCCAAGTGCACAATTTAAATGTGTACAATCTGTTGTGTATTTAAGTATTGGCGCGATCAAGCAGGTGTACTTTCACTAATGTGTCAATTTGTCATGTGCACAACGCGTGTTCACCCAATTGCCACGCACATTGCTGCGTGCAGAGTAGAGATGCAAATGCGTCACATGACCCCTCACATGACAAGGTATTTGTGACGGCTGTCACATTCCTCTCCTCCTCCTCTATAGCCGTCACAATTTTCCAAAAAATATGAGTCATTTTTCATCTATATAGATGCAGCAGCATTTTTCTTCATCAATTTCCATTTGAATTCATTTCGTATTAGCCTAATGTGCATTTTTAAAAGAAAATCATGCTCATTTTTCGTCTCTACAGGTGAAACTTTTTTTGTTGTTTATGACTGTTACAAATTAGAAGTTAGTTGTGACCGTCATCATGTATCCATATAGATGCCGTGATAAAAATTTGCTTAGAAATTATTTGTGACCATCATTTGTAGTCAGAAAATTAGTGCGTCATATGACTGTCACTTTTTGGTCACATGACACTATCTAAAAAATGTCGGTCATTTTGCATTTCTAGTGTAGAGTTCAGAGCAGTATAGTGCTTTGCCTTCTTATGGAGAAAAAGCGTGTGTTCAAATGGATATGGACATTTAGGCTCTGACACAACTTTATTTTGGCCATGATCAATGCTGCTCTTTTGAGTGACCCCCTCATTTGCTGATATCTTCAATTGATGGGTAACAACAGCAGAATTACCCGCAATAATTCCAAAATAATTATTAATATTGTTAATATTCAAAGTTTGTAATACTGTAGGATATTTGCGATATGAAAAATGACTACTGAATTGCTTTAATACACAAGAATGCACTTTAGATCAGTTGTTGGATTGGTACACGTAAGAAACGATTCAATAAAAAAAACTTATCGCATTGAAAATTCTATTCGTTTTTCGCCAATTCTATCGAAAAATTCCAAGAGTACGCCTACGCGTTTCTTCACGTATAAAAGTTGGAATACACAAATTAAATTTTAGTTACTAATTTGTATTATGAGCTTGTATATGGGGCGTTCCATGCCAATTGGACCGGTTTAAACTCTGACCATCTCAGATTCGTTTCATTTTTTTTTCATGATTCGACTTGATGAAAAATCCACCGTGATTTTTTTTCAGATTTTTTTTTATCAATTCTTTAATTTTTTATCGATTTTTGAAGTAGATTAACGAAAGCCCCATTTTAAAAATCTGAAAAAATTCACAAAAATTTTATGCTACCAAAAAGTTGTTTTCAGCTATTTTTTAGAATGGAAAAAGATATAGAACGCCCTACGCTAACCCTATTTCTGTATGCGCTAGAAAAAAAATTACATTTATCTATGGCATTTACGCTAACGGAAGTGCTGAATCCGTATCCGACGTCGATTTTTACAAGTTGTGGTCAGGTCTATTTATTTATAACATTTTTATTGTTAAATTGATCATATCATGGAAACGATTGCAGAGAGAGAACAAAATTTCAAACAAAAGATGTTTGTTATGTAAAAATACACATTTTTTATCAGATAACTTTTTCTCTTAACTGCGATAGATAAAGAGTTATCATGGATGGAAGGGAAGTGGGCAGTAGGTTAACACTTGCGCGGATGTTCGGGCGCTCCGATGCTTTTATTGGCAAACTCGATCGAGATAGAGGAGAATTGAATTCCGCAGGATAAAATTCATATATTTTTCCATACATTCAAATTTTTTGCCATTGAGCACAGTGAATACCGCAAATCTATTTCCATAGACTTATCAATCTTAGTTTCTTGAAGGACCGATTTGAACTTCAGCTCTTATCATTAAAATCACAGAAGATGGAGAAAAAATTCCATGGAAATTCGCCGAAACCTACATTTTAGGGCTTACTTCGACTTGATTATTGACTTGTCTCGATATTCATCAACTATTCAATTCCTTCCTGGGCGATTCCACGTGAAATTAGGAGTCGAAAAAAATCGATGACACCGATTTTGTTCAGTGGGAATCAAAGGTGATAGGAATTTTTTTTACAAGTGAACAAAACGCAAAATAAAAAAAAAATCATTACTCGTTCAAAAATTTTTATCTTGGACTGAAATTTCTACTGAAGCCTTATCTCATGATATCGAATTGAGAAAAAATCATGCACAAAATCGGAATTCAATTTATGGAAATGACTAGTATTTGCAAGAAAAATTATAATCTGACAATAATGAGTATTTTTTTGAATCAATGCAGCTATTACACGATTAATTTCCATATTCACTCTAAAATATGCCGTAAAATACTTTGTTGGTAATATCAAATTTTTGTAATTTTTTTCAAATTTCCCAGTAGGGGCCTTCGTCGGTCAACTTAGAAAATTCATAAAAAATTGACGGATCAAATGGCAAATCATCAATTATATGTCAAATTCAATGATGAACATTTTTTGTTTGAACCATTCTCCTCTATCTCCATCGAGTTTGCCAATAAACGCATCGGAGCGCCCCAACATCCGCGCAAGTGNAAATTGATCATATCATGGAAACGATTGCAGAGAGAGAACAAAATTTCAAACAAAAGATGTTTGTTATGTAAAAATACACATTTTTTATCAGATAACTTTTTCTCTTAACTGCGATAGATAAAGAGTTATCATGGATGGAAGGGAAGTGGGCAGTAGGTTAACACTTGCGCGGATGTTCGGGCGCTCCGATGCTTTTATTGGCAAACTCGATCGAGATAGAGGAGAATTGAATTCCGCAGGATAAAATTCATATATTTTTCCATACATTCAAATTTTTTGCCATTGAGCACAGTGAATACCGCAAATCTATTTCCATAGACTTATCAATCTTAGTTTCTTGAAGGACCGATTTGAACTTCAGCTCTTATCATTAAAATCACAGAAGATGGAGAAAAAATTCCATGGAAATTCGCCGAAACCTACATTTTAGGGCTTACTTCGACTTGATTATTGACTTGTCTCGATATTCATCAACTATTCAATTCCTTCCTGGGCGATTCCACGTGAAATTAGGAGTCGAAAAAAATCGATGACACCGATTTTGTTCAGTGGGAATCAAAGGTGATAGGAATTTTTTTTACAAGTGAACAAAACGCAAAATAAAAAAAAAATCATTACTCGTTCAAAAATTTTTATCTTGGACTGAAATTTCTACTGAAGCCTTATCTCATGATATCGAATTGAGAAAAAATCATGCACAAAATCGGAATTCAATTTATGGAAATGACTAGTATTTGCAAGAAAAATTATAATCTGACAATAATGAGTATTTTTTTGAATCAATGCAGCTATTACACGATTAATTTCCATATTCACTCTAAAATATGCCGTAAAATACTTTGTTGGTAATATCAAATTTTTGTAATTTTTTTCAAATTTCCCAGTAGGGGCCTTCGTCGGTCAACTTAGAAAATTCATAAAAAATTGACGGATCAAATGGCAAATCATCAATTATATGTCAAATTCAATGATGAACATTTTTTGTTTGAACCATTCTCCTCTATCTCCATCGAGTTTGCCAATAAACGCATCGGAGCGCCCCAACATCCGCGCAAGTGTTAACGTGCTGCCCAGTTCCCTCCCATCCATGAGAACTCTTTATTTATCGCAGTTAGGAGAAAAAGTTATACGATAAAAAAAGTGTATTTGTACATAACGAACATCTTTTGTTTGAAATTTTTTCTCTATCTGCAACCGTTTCTATGATATGATCGATTTAACAATAAAAATGTTCTAAATAAATAGACCTGACCACAACTTGTACAAATCAACGTCGGATTCGGTTTCAGCACTTTCGTTAACGTAAATTCTGCAGATAAAATGTATTTTTTTTCCTAGCGCATAAACAAAAAGGGCTAGCGTAGGGCGTACTATTTCTATTTCCACGCTAAAAAATAGCTTGAAACAACTTTTTGGTAGCATAAAATTTTTGTGAATNGATAACTTTTTCTCTTAACTGCGATAGATAAAGAGTTATCATGGATGGAAGGGAAGTGGGCAGTAGGTTAACACTTGCGCGGATGTTCGGGCGCTCCGATGCTTTTATTGGCAAACTCGATCGAGATAGAGGAGAATTGAATTCCGCAGGATAAAATTCATATATTTTTCCATACATTCAAATTTTTTGCCATTGAGCACAGTGAATACCGCAAATCTATTTCCATAGACTTATCAATCTTAGTTTCTTGAAGGACCGATTTGAACTTCAGCTCTTATCATTAAAATCACAGAAGATGGAGAAAAAATTCCATGGAAATTCGCCGAAACCTACATTTTAGGGCTTACTTCGACTTGATTATTGACTTGTCTCGATATTCATCAACTATTCAATTCCTTCCTGGGCGATTCCACGTGAAATTAGGAGTCGAAAAAAATCGATGACACCGATTTTGTTCAGTGGGAATCAAAGGTGATAGGAATTTTTTTTACAAGTGAACAAAACGCAAAATAAAAAAAAAATCATTACTCGTTCAAAAATTTTTATCTTGGACTGAAATTTCTACTGAAGCCTTATCTCATGATATCGAATTGAGAAAAAATCATGCACAAAATCGGAATTCAATTTATGGAAATGACTAGTATTTGCAAGAAAAATTATAATCTGACAATAATGAGTATTTTTTTGAATCAATGCAGCTATTACACGATTAATTTCCATATTCACTCTAAAATATGCCGTAAAATACTTTGTTGGTAATATCAAATTTTTGTAATTTTTTTCAAATTTCCCAGTAGGGGCCTTCGTCGGTCAACTTAGAAAATTCATAAAAAATTGACGGATCAAATGGCAAATCATCAATTATATGTCAAATTCAATGATGAACATTTTTTGTTTGAACCATTCTCCTCTATCTCCATCGAGTTTGCCAATAAACGCATCGGAGCGCCCCAACATCCGCGCAAGTGTTAACGTGCTGCCCAGTTCCCTCCCATCCATGAGAACTCTTTATTTATCGCAGTTAGGAGAAAAAGTTATACGATAAAAAAAGTGTATTTGTACATAACGAACATCTTTTGTTTGAAATTTTTTCTCTATCTGCAACCGTTTCTATGATATGATCGATTTAACAATAAAAATGTTCTAAATAAATAGACCTGACCACAACTTGTACAAATCAACGTCGGATTCGGTTTCAGCACTTTCGTTAACGTAAATTCTGCAGATAAAATGTATTTTTTTTCCTAGCGCATAAACAAAAAGGGCTAGCGTAGGGCGTACTATTTCTATTTCCACGCTAAAAAATAGCTTGAAACAACTTTTTGGTAGCATAAAATTTTTGTGAATTTTTTCAGATTTTCAAAATAGGGCTTTCGTTAATCTACTTCAAAAATTGATAAAAAATTAAAGAATTGATAAAAAAATCAGAAAAAAATCAGGGTGGATTTTTCATCGAGTAGAATCATGAAAAAAAAGCAAACGAATCTCAGATGGTCAGGGTTTAAGCCGGTCGAATTGACATGGAATGTCCCATATAAAGTTTTGGGTCCATGGATAAGTATATCCTGGCATAGATCCAGTCGTTCAAAAATTGTTTTGTTCAAAAAATGAAAAATTATCATTTTACCAATAATCTTTGAGCCTGAATGACTTAAAAACTCGTATAATAAAAAAAAATGAAATACTTCAAAATTGAGTAACTGTGAACGATCAACATTTGGATTTTGACTCCAAACAGATCCTCTGTTTTTCTGGTAATCAACCCATTGCAGAACATCATGGTACACAATTTTCCTCTTCCAGTAGTTAGTTTTCGGTATCTCAAAAAATATTTCATTGAACTGAATGCTTTCAACACTAAAACATCTTTATGATAAAATCTATCGAAACAAATCGTAAAGTTCAATTGAAATTGCCATTTTTCAATTTTTCAGTTTGTAAAGGAGTTGCCACGGATCCATTCGGAAGTTTATTAGCGATAGAATTGGTAGAAATTAAACAAAAAAAGACCAATAATGCATAAAATAACGGTCACATGCTTTTAGTCAGGCTCGGTTACCGGCTTGGTTTTAGATTTGTGGTAAACTGACCGAATTGACGCGAAAAACGTACAAGTTTATCAACGCTTTTATTTTTGTGTTCTATTATTATTTAATGACCCATGAAGCTACATCATCATGCAACTATTTTGCTAAGTATTTGCTTCCGAATGGAAGCGTTTTATTTGACCGATTTTTCGATTTCCTAATTTTGATTACAAAATGGTCGATTTTCCGATTTTCTAATTTTGATCTAGAATTTTATGAAACGTGAAGTAATTATTTTTTTAGAGTCATGTCCATATGTATCTATGTGACTTGGGTTTTTGGTGATTAATTTTTAGAAAATTCAACATAAATACGGTAAAATTTGTAGAACAAAATCTGAAATTTTGGCTCATTGTAGCTATGATTGAACTTTACTTTGGCGCGCTGTTTCAGTCTAATTTCACGGAGAGAATTTAATCCTCTGACCAGTGATGCCAGACACAAGTCCCACAGGTCCACCACTCCGCGCTCGAGTACCACTGCGCAGCCTTTAGGGCGCCGAACGCCTGGCGCTCCGTTTAAATCGTTTGAATTAGATTGACAACGGTATGACTTTTTATTCCACTTGTTTCACTGGACATTGGGAAGGAATAAATGTTTAAAATAAAGTTAATAAATATTGGACGATGTAATGATCGAACTTCTCGTAATCAATGGAGCAAGGGTTAAGGATGTACTACACCCTTTCGGTCAAAATTCACGTTTTTTCATTTTTCTGGCAAATTATTGATCGGATTGACGCGAAATAATATACCGTTTTTGCGTTTTATTATTATTGACTGACTCACGAAGTTTCACGGTAGGGCAATCGTTTTCCTGCATTTTTTCTGAAGTTTTGTGAATTTCCCAAAAGTTTTAGAAAAAACGCAGAAAAATGATTGCACGATTATGAAATGTCGTGAGTCATTAAGTAATGATAAAACGCAAAAACGGTATATTTTTAAAATTCAAAAAACGTGAATTTTGGCGAAAAGGGTGTAATACATCCTTAAATTGTCACACGGGTCAAATTTCGCAACTGTCTAACGTCACAAGGGTTACAAGAGAATGATGAAATTTTACGGAGATTGAATGTTGCAATGGTCAAACTCCACAAGAGTCAACCATCACGAGGGTCACAAGGGTCACAAAAGGATGGTCAAATTTCACGAGAGTCAAACGTCACGAGGGTCACAAAGGGGTAGTCAAATTTCACGAGTGAAATGTCACGAGGGTTACAAGGGGATAGTCAAATTTCACAAAGGTCACAAAAGGATGGTCAAATGTCACGTGAGTCAAGCATCGCGAGGGTCACAAGGGGATAGTCAAATTTGACGAGAGTCAAACGCCGCGAGGTTCACAAGGCGATAGTCAAATTTCACGAGTCAAACATCGCGAGGGTCATAAGGGGATAGTCAAATTTGACGAGAGTCAACGCCGCGAGGGTCACAAGGGGATANAGTGAAATGTCACGAGGGTTACAAGGGGATAGTCAAATTTCACAAAGGTCACAAAAGGATGGTCAAATTTCACGAGAGTCAAACGTTGCGAGGGTCACAAGGGGATAGTCAAATTTCACAAGGGTCACAGGGATCAAAAAAGTGTGGTCGAATTTTACGAGAGTCAAACATCACGAGGGTCACAAGGGCATAGTCAAATTTCACGAGAGTCAAACGTTGCGAGGGTCACAAGGGGATAGTCAAATTTCACAAGGGTCACAGGGATCAAAAAAGTGTGGTCGAATTTTACGAGAGTCAAACATCACGAGGGTCACAAGGGCATAGTCAAATTTCACGAGAGTCAAACGTTGCGAGGGTCACAAGGGGATAGTCAAATTTCACAAGGGTCACAGGGATCAAAAAAGTGTGGTCGAATTTTACGAGAGTCAAACATCACGAGGGTCACAAGGGCATAGTCAAATTTCACGAGAGTCAAACGTTGCGAGGGTCACAAGGGGATAGTCAAATTTCACAAGGATCACAAAAGGATGGTCAAATTTCATGAGAGTCAAATGTCACGAGGGTCTCGCGGAGATGGTCAAATTTCACGAGGATCAAATAATTCCTACGCTAGCCCTGTTTCTCCATGCACAACCGAATTGAATAAATGTTATTATTGGAATTTACGTTGCCGGTGATGTTGAATCTGAATCCGAAGGCGGGTTTTGCAAGTTGTGGTCAAGTTTTGTTATTTATAGCAATTCAATGTTTAAACCATCATATCACGGAAACGGTTGCAGATAGATAACAAAGTTTCAAACAAAAAATTTAGAAAATATAAAAATACACATTTTTTGTTGTATAACTTTGTTCCCTAACTATGATAGATAACGAGTAATCGGGGGTGGGAGCGAAGCGGGTGGTGCATTACCCCCTGCGCGAGGTGTCGGCGGTAAGCACGTGGACCGCCCGTGCTCTCACTTAACGGGCTATATTTCTGCAAATAATGAAGATATGACAAAACGACACAATATTAAATCTATGTATTTTTCATGAGTGAACTAGTTTGATGCTAAATTTTTTTCCGTATCTTGAACCATTTACTCACGAGACGGTATTAAACAAAAACGTTGGATGTAATTTGCCTCATAATGCAGCAAAAGAGCGTAAATATTCCATTAACGGCTAGGTATAGAGAAAAATTTCAAAAACATACTTGTATGTAAAATATGATGGCGAACATTTTTTATCTGAATAATTTTTCTCCATCTCTATCGAGTTTGCCGAAATACGCATCGGAGTGTCCCGACACATCGCGGGCTAACGCGCCGCCCGCTTCACTCCCACCTCACATAACTCTTTATCTACAATAGTTAGGGAAAAAAGTTACAAAACAAAGAATGTGTATTTTGACATGGGAAACAGATTTTGTTCGAAACCTCTTTCCCTATCCGCAACCGTTTCCATGATATCATGGTATAACAATTAAGCATTTATTTAATTTCGTAGTGCATACAGAAACAGGGCTAGCGTATGGACTATTTGGCCCTCGTGAAATGTGATCTTTGCGTTGTGACCTTCGTGACCCTGGTGAAATTTGACTATTCTCTTGTGACCCTCGTGAAACATGATCTTCCCTTTGCGACCTTCGTGACTCGCGTGATGTTTGAACCCGGTGAAATTTGGCCATCTCCTTGTGACCCTGGTGACCTCATCAAATTTGACTTTTCGCTTGTGACCCGCATGATGTTTAACCCTCGTGAAGTTTGACCATTGCAATATTCAACCTTCTGGCAATTTAATCATTCCCTTGTGACTTTTGTGATGTCTGATCCTCGGGACTTTTGATCATCTCCTTGTGACCCTCGTGAAGTTTGACCCTCGCGAAATTTGACCTTCCCCTTGTGACCTTCATGACCCTCGTGATGTTTGACCCTCGTAAAATTTGACCATTCCCTTGTGACGTTCGGGAACTCGTAACGTTGACCCTCTTAAAATGTGATCTTCCCCTTTTAACCTTCGTGACCCTCATGATGTTTGACCCTCGTAAAATTTGACCATTCCCTTGTGACGTTCGGGAACTCGTAACGTTGACCCTCTTAAAATGTGATCTTCCCCTTTTAACCTTCGTGACCCTCATGATGTTTGACCCTCGTGAAATTTGACCATCTCCTCGTGACTTTCGTGAAATTTGACTTTCCCTTGTGACCCTCGTGATGTTTGACATTCTTGAAGTTTGACCATTCCTTAGTGACCCTCGCGAAGTTTGACCATTGTAACATTCAACCTTTGTAAAATTTAATCATTCCCTTGTGACCCTCGTGAAATTTGACCATCTCCTCGTGACTTTCGTGAAATTTGACTTTCCCTTGTGACCCTCGTGATGTTTGACATTCTTGAAGTTTGACCATTCCTTAGTGACCCTCGCGAAGTTTGACCATTGTAACATTCAACCTTTGTAAAATTTAATCATTCCCTTGTGACCCTCGTGAAATTTGACCATTGCCTTGTGATTCTCGTGAAGTTTGACGTTAATTTAATATAGGGTCACAAGGAAATGCTACGTTCAAACATGTTAATATCCTTAAAATTTGATAAATCCGAGTTGAAAGACGATTTCAAGTTTTTAGACCTTAAGTGGATTCCAATAAATCAGGAATAAGGACCATTAATCGATAAATTAACACGTAGAATCCTGTAAAACTGGTCTTTTAATTTTTAATACGTCATATATATGTAATTTATTTGTTCCCCTTAGGGTTACAAAGAGCTTTCGATCGCAACCATATGCACATTTGCATTTAAACAACATTTTTACATTTTCTTTTTACATTCTCCTATCCTTTTAACAATCTTAACTAATTATTTGTTTATTAATTGCATCCTCGGAGTATCTTAACCTACCTTAATCCTAGATTCAGTATTTACAATTATTTACATTATTTACACTCTTTACAGAGATCCACCTCCATTTTCCCTACCCACCCCTTATCCTATACCAATTTACAATGACCAGTAGCGAGTGAAACGAGAGAGGTGAGGACCTCCGCTTCCGGCCTCCGTTTTTTTCAGGCTTCCAATACCTGTTCCTATACTTCTCTTCCCTACCCTCCGGACCCTCGCCTTCCAATCCCTTTCCCCACTTCCCTCGCCCATCTCCGTCATCCCATAAATCCTGCATGCATGCTTCCTTACATTTATTCTCCCATTCCACCATCCATTCTAAGAGAATTAGAATTTAGAGAGAAAAAATTTCCGCTTCATCCAGCCGGGAATCGAACCCGGGTCTCCCAGATACGCGCCGGGCACTCTTACTGACTAAGCTACCGGGAACCACAGAAATTCACTCTCAAATTCACCTCAAACACCGCCTAACCTCCTTAAGGCATTAAAGAATTCTAAGAGAATTAGAATTTAGAGAGAAAAAATTTCCTCTTCACCCAGCCGGGAATCGAACCCGGGTCTCCCAGATGCGCCACGTATCTGGCATATCATCAAACCCCCCCTTCCAACCCCTTTCCCCACTTCCCTCACCCATCTCCGTCATTCCATACATCCTGCATGCACGCTTCCCTAAATTTATTCTCCCATTCCACCATCCATTTCTCACCATCCCCGCTTTCATTCAACACTTCATACACCCTCTTCCTTGTGCTCCTGTAAAGTCCATCTTCCCCCAGACATTCCTTCATCACATGAACCCAAGTCTCCTCCTGCGCACCGCACCTTCTACACCTCCTTCCCTCGTCCTTCCCCCACGCTCTCTCTCCTTTTAGTCCTTCTCCTAACCTAAACCGCGCCACCCTACACCATCTCTCATCCCCCCAGTCCTTCTCCAGGTATCCTGGAATTCCTTCCACCATCACCCCCCTATACCACCTGCAATGCTCCGAAACCAGTATCCTCTCCCAGCGCTCTCTTTCCTACAATTCCCTGTCAATATTCTCCACCTGCTCAAAGCTCTTGATCTCTTCCTCCCCCCCCCCCCC
>NW_021680487.1:26194-67693 GCF_001412515.2 Diachasma alloeum
CCCCCCCCGGCTCTCTCCTTCCCTCTTGCGACCAGCCCTCTCTCTTCCCTAAACTTTCTCCTACTCTCTTCCCATCTCGACACCACTTTCTTACCCTCCCTCCCTTCAATCTCCTTTAAACACAGCCTCGCTAGCTTGCTCCCTTTCCCCTTTCTTAGGTTTTCTTCAAACTTCCACGCTCTCTTTGCTGCCCTCAGTCGCAGTTTGTCCCTTTTCAGTTCCTCCCTTATCAGATATCCCACCACCCTCCTTCCTAGCCGCAACACCCATTTCAAATACCTCTCCTGCATACTCTCTACTCCCCCCCATTCTACCCACCCCCATATCTCCGCGCCATACCCCAGTACCGACCACACCAGGGTGTCGAAAAGCCAGATTCTTCAACTCCAATCCTTTCAAAACCTTCTCTTTCCTATCCCCCACACAGGTCCTACTACTTTCTCCGCTTTCGCTATCCTCCCCTTTACCTGGCTGTCCTGTCCACCGTTCCTTTGCAACCAGTACCCAAGATAACAGAACTCCTTCACCTCTTCCACCTCCTTCCCTCCTAAAATCCATGTTTCCTTCTTTATCCTTCCCCTGCCACCTCCTTTCCTAAACATCATTATCTTCGATTTATCCACGTTTATTACTAAGTCCCGCTCCGCTATATAGTCCCCCATAAACTTCATCATCAGCTTCATCCCTTCCTCGTCCTTCGCTAGAACCACCATATCATCAGTATACGCGAGCGAGAATACTTTCGTCGGCCCTAACTCCACCCCCCCTTTCCACCTCTTCCTTAACTCCTCTTCCAACTCTGCCAGCAGAATGTTAAACAAAATCGGGCTCAACGGGCACCCTTGACGTACCCCCTTCGCCGTCCAAAACTTCTCCGACACCTTCTCCCCCACCCTAACTTTACTGGCCGTCTCCAATCCCTTAGATATTCCTCTTTTCTCCATTGCTCTCCACAATATGCTCCTGTTGACCGAGTCAAACGCCGTCTTCAGGTCCACAAAGAACGCCACCATTTTCCCTCCTTCCCCCTCCAGCTGTTTATTGATCAGGTAATTCACCACGTAGATGTTGTCCACTGTCCCCATTCCTTCTTGAAGCCTGTCTGATTGTCCAGCACTACTTTTACTTCCTCCACCTCTCCTTCCAGCTTTTTCGTTAATATCATGGCGTAAACCTTGTATAACGTTTGCATCAGGGTGACCTATCTATATTCCTCTACCTTTTTCCCTTCCCCTTTCTTTACTATCGGCGCTAGTAGTTCGTCCTTCCAGTCCTCCGGCCATCCCTCTTCTCTCCATACCCCATTACATATTCTCCATGCCACTCTCCTTATTCCCTCACCTTCCTCCTTCCCATGTTTCCCTCCACTTCTGAGTCGTCTCCCACCTCATTTCCACCTGCTGACTCGTATATCGTCTCATTCAATCCCTTTTGATCCTTCCCATCTGATTCAATCCCTCCATCGTACTCCTTCCCACTATCTACTCTCTCGTCTGCCTGCTTTTCCCTCTTAACCTCACCTGTCTCCTCTGACTCCTCTATCCGCCCCGTCACACAAGATTGTTGCCAGAAAGTCGCCATCCTTCTTTACCGGCTCTCCTCTTCCTTATCCGCTTCCTTTCTTTCCTAGTTCTTTTTTCTCCCGCCCACTCACTATCGCTCTACCTACACTTTCCTATCAATCCCCCCTCCTCTCCCTTCTAAGCTCGTCCCTCGCCCTTTCCACTGTTCCTCGCCTTTTGGCTTAATCCCTCCTTGTAGCTCCTTTCTTCCCGCTCCTCACTAATACGCACGATTCGCCCCTTTCACTTCGTAACCTCTCAAACACTCACTCACACGCTTTCGCCCTTAACACTCCCCATACCCTTTCTTTCAACCTTTCTTCCTCACCTTTTCCACTCTCAGCCTTTCCGCCCTCCCTTAATCCACTCACCCCCCTCCCCTTCCCTCCCCAAACTCAAGAAAATGCAAAAACAAAACAAAAATTTTCGCTCCACCGGTTTCCCACTACTTTCTCCACGCAGCCCGGAAACGGAAGTCTTAATACGTCATATTCATTTGTTTTCGGTTCGAAAGATTATTTCTGACATAAAATTCGCCGGGTTTCAACTGCGGGAGTTGCGTATGCCCAGTGGCAGTGGGTGCGCGGCAGAGTTGCGCACGAATATCCCATGTGCCGGAGAGCTGCGCACGAAAATCTCACGCGTCGGATTTTCGCCTTCATCTGGCATCACTGCCTCTGACTCGCAAACCATACTAAACCATATCGGTGTGATGGCCGCCAATCACAGCGCGCCGCGAGATGTGTTAATGAGAAATGGTCACGTGACTATTCCCTCACTCCTGTCGCGTCAGGACTTTTGTAAGCATTGCAACTCTATTGGGGCCCTCTACATATTCTCGCGTCATACATAATAAAAGTTTTGATAGATGGACAACAAATGATGAGAGATAAAAGAGAAAAAATGCCAGTGATTGAGTGAGAGTCAGTACCTAAAAAATAAAAAAGAATGAAAGTTCGTTGAGAAGTGTATGTGGAGGTCCTGGTAAATACGTGAAACGAAGAAAGATACCTTAAAATGGTGAAATGAATTCAGATAAATTTTTAGCAAAGACAACGAAAAACATTGATGAAAAACTAGAACGAAAATAGTTTTCAAATATTGAGATCTATACTATCCAGTGCAAATATTTGTTGAAAATCGAGGTCCTGCTCATGATTTGGAGATTGACAGTAATGAGATGCGTTATTTAAAATTGCTTCTTTTCTTCCTTAAATTTGTTTCATCCTACCTACCCATAAATTCCTTTAAAAACTTTGGTAAATATATAGTATCACTCCCCCCCCTCCGATTTCGTTCAAATTTACAGGGAATACTACCATCCCTGTAAATTTGAACGAAATCGGAGGGGGGGGAGTGATACTATATATTTACCAAAACTTTTCATATTTGGGGCTCATTTATTCAAACGTGCGCTCAGTGCTACGGAACTGTTCGCGGGTTCGCTACTGATTCCCTTCTACGTCGAACGTCCAGCCCCCATAGGTAGTGGGGATAAGATTCCGAGTCAGAGGGTTAATTGACGGTATCGTAATTTTTCCGTAAAAATTCCGTGATTTTAGGTAAAAATTACGTGACAGTTCCGTAAAATTTCCTACAATTACATTGCGTTGCGGAATTACGGAAAATATACGTAATTTTTATTGAATATTTCGCTCCGTCTAGTCCACTAGTTCCTGAGATACACCAACTTGTTTAAATTTAGTTTTTCCTGAATATCGCAAAAACTGCATTACCGATTTTAAGTTTTCTCTTCTCAAAATACTCGTCGCGATAGCTCCTATATAGAGAAATTTCAATCAAAATATCTATACTCATTCACACAAAATTTTCCAGATATTGCCGTTTTTTCGTTTTATAAATTTTTTCATTCTGGCACCCACGATAACTTGAAAAACAAGCAGGGGGCCGAGCCTTTCTGTCAGAAGGTATGTGACCGTTACTTGATGCGTTATTTGTCTTTTTCATTTTTATTTCTACCAATCGCATTGGTAGTAAGCTTTCGAATGGATCCGTAGAAATTTTATTTTTTAATTGAAAAGAAATGATCCTTGAAACGATTGACGTTCTAAACTTGAAAATTAAATTTCTGTTTTATCCAGTCGGTTAGACATATCTACACGACCCTATTTTTAAGAAATGTTTCCATATAAAAATCAATGATAGAACAACGATATGTCATTTTATACGAAAAACGTTTTTTTAGATCTACTGCTCTATTTAAAAAAGTATTGAATCGATCCATTTGAAATTTTACACAGGAGAGCAATCCGATGATACTAACTAGTCCTCAACATTTTAGAGCTTCACCATATTCTTCACTCATGTAATGGAACGTCAATGCAACTTTCAGACAAAAAAACATAGAAAAACCCCAATATCTCGAAAACGTTGTAGGAACGGATATACATATTTTGAAAGAACTAGATAGGAGACATCAAGACGAATATTTTGAAAAAATAATTGAAATCGGATGAATAGTTTTTGAGATATTGAATAATACAGTTTTATACAAAAATTGAATATCTTTAAAACGACTCATTCGATTTCGCCCATCTGAAATTTCAGCCTGTAATATAGTAAGAGCTAGAATTCTACAAAATTTCAACTTCCAATCTCAATTTTTTCAAGCGTTACTGTGTTCATATCAATTTTATGACAAAAATGAAAAATATCAATTACTGGGCGATTCGCAATAGTTAGATAGGCATATTATGATCTGATTCGATAGATATTATCATGGGGAATATTTTGACGCCCGAAAAAGTTCATTTGATGCAGTAATTTTCGAAATTTTGAGAGAAGAAAAAAATTTTCGGAATCGCTGTCTCAAAAACTACTGGACCGATTGAGCTCACATTTGTGCAAATCTTCCTGTAGACACCCTGTAGCAGGTGGTTATGGTTGTTTGCATGTCACAAGGACAGGGACTGGTGGCTGCGGAGCTATTCGGAAGCTTACTACCAATGGAATTAGTAGAAACAAAAAAAGAAAAAGGCTAATAACGCAAAAACTAACGCTCACATGCCTTCTGTCGAAAAGGCTCAAACTCCTGTTTGTCTAAAAATTAATCACCAAAAACTCAAGTCGTCACATACATGTACAGTCGAGCACTAAAGTTCGTCAACAGCCTGAACTTGCATTCTATGTATTCTGTTTACGAACTTGAGTGCTCGACTGTACATACAGACATGACCCTAAAATAGTATATTTCGATACGACTGAGACAGAATTTTCACGAGTGTGAAGTTGGCGGCCCGAGGCGAAGTAGAGGGCTGCTAATCACTCGAGTTGAAGATTCCCGTCTCACATGTGTTGAACAATATTTTTCATCACGGTGTGCGAAAAAGTGACTTTGTAGGCACGCTTCGCGCCTAAAAGTCAGTTAATGTGCCTAAAACGTCTCTTTTCCACATATTGTGATGAAAAATATCGTTCGATACTCGTGGGAAAAGTGTTTTTTCCCGCACTTCGGCTCGTGCTGTAAACCTCCCACGAGCCAAAAAACTCTTTTCCGCACTTGTAATGAAATATACTATTTTGACATTGCTGCTATGTTCACCTCGTGTGGAAAAGTGCGTTTTCGTTTACTCGTAAATGAAAAGTCACAGTTCGGCCACTCGTTGAACGTAACATCGCTGTCAAAAAATATTGCTCGAGACATGTGAGACGGGAATTTTCAACACGTGTAATTGGCAGCCTTCGGCTTCGCCTCAGGCCGCCAACTTTACACTCGTGACAATTCCGTCTCACTTATATCGAAATATACTATTCTTCGCGTTTCATGACATTCTAGACCATTTGCAATCAAAATTAGAAAATTGAAAAATTGATCAAATACGAGGCTTTCATTCGGAAGTAAAGGAGTTATGAAAGTGCGTAAACGATAATTTGGAAATAAAGTCTTGATGCGCAGATATGGAGATCTTTCCTAATTAATATTACTAATATGTTTAAGTAACAATGGTTGATTGTCCTGCAAATCTTCGTATTCCTTTCTGTAGAATATATTTTAAAGAATATCTTCTCCAATTCTAGAGATTGGAGAGGATTTGCTGGTGTTCTCGGTATCGGGGGGGAGGCAAACGCAATCATAACTTCTAGTCCCGACCCAACTGCAGCAATTTTCGATATTCTGAAGACCAGGGAAGAGAAGATTACCTTTGAGCAATTGTTGAAGGTTTTGAAAAAAATCGACAGGTGGGATGTCGTTGATGACACTACTGATATACTGGAGAAGGACGGCAAGGTATATTTGGAGAGGCTACAGAAAGGCGATGCACAGGAGGTTGATATAAGTGTAGACAACAAGATGTTGACTTATGGTAAGTGTGAAGCAATGGGTTTGCATACTCTCCACACTCATTGAAATTCTATTACATACAATCTATTGACATTCTATTTTAAAAATGCTATCCATTTTATGTGCTGATTCGATTCGATCGCATGTAACATGGATATTTAATGGAAATAGTGAATAAATTTGAGTTCGCATTTTCTAATAGGAATTCTTAGGCATGAATCGCTCAAATTTTTCTTTCGTGGAGTTTGTAATGAGAAATGACAAACAAGCAGTGTACAACAGATGATACGTGACAGGTGCTCCACGTGTATTTTTCTTTTTCCATCTTTTTCATTTCAACGAATTCCGTTAGATCTCAAGCGCCTTCCTCAGGTAGTATAAATAAGACTAGGGAGTATATGTAAAATATTATTCTATATGTTTAATCTATTCATTTCTTTACTTATTTTTCTTTACTTATTTTTAGTATTGAAAAAAGAGTAAATTCAAAATTGGCTCGAAATGATTACTGTCTTCTTAATAGTCGATGGACTATTAAGACGAAAATCTAGAAAATCATAGAAAATCTAGACATTTCGAGGTAATTCGAGAAGTTTCTTGAAATTTCGAAAAAATTCAAGGGAATGCAAGGACTTTGTATGAATTCCGAAGGAATTAAAGGAGTTTTTGGAAATTTCGAGGGAATTCGAGAAGTTTTTAAAAACTTCGAGGGGATTGAAGGAGTTTTTAGAAATTTTGAGGGAATTCAAGGAGTTGCTAGACATTTCGAGAGAATTCAGAGAGTTGCTAGAATTTTCGAGGGAATTCAGGGAGTTTCTATAAAACTTGTGAGAATTCAAGGAGTTTCTAGAAAATTCAAGGGACTGTAGGAAGTTTCTATAAATTCTGCGAAAATTCATCCAGTTTCTAGAAAATACGATCGAATTCAAGTAGTTTTTAGAAAATTCAAGGGAATGCAAGGAGTTTGTAGAAATTTCAAGTCAATTCGGGGAGTTTCGAGAAATTTCGAAGGAATTAAAAGAGTTTTTCGAAAAATCGAGGGAATTGGAGAAGTTTCTAGAAACCTCGAGGGAATTTGAGAGGTTTCCAGAAATGTTGAGGAAATTCAAGCAATTTTTATAAATTTCGGTGAAATTCGGGGAGTTTCTAGAAAATTCGAAGGTATTCAAGGAGTTTCTAGAAAATCCGAGGGAATGTAAGGAATTTGTAGGACATTTGAGAGAGAAGAAAAGAGCGTAGACGTATGGGCGTACAATTATAGCGGTATCGAAGATACAACCGCCTGCAATTTTAGAGGAATAAACAATTCCCGAGGGATATGTTATGAATTCTTCTACAGTAATTTGTATTTTCGGGGAATCGAAGGCAATTTCTTCTTCATATTTCTCTCGTCAAATTTACTTGACAAAATGAAATTTACAATCACAAGTTGAAATCTTCACGCTATTTCCCGGTGACGACTATCCCAACCTGTATAACATAGACGTGTCCACGCCAAGTTAATCGACTGTAACAGAGTTACAGCTATTTAGGATTTTTCTATTGAATTTTCTTCATACGTATCAGAAAATCCCCATGAGGAAAATTCTGAAAAATGTTTTTTAAATTCTCCAGACGATATGATACGGTACGAAGCTGGTGAACCGATGCAGTCTTACGACGCCTTCCTCCTCTATGCCGAAGAAGATACTCCCTTCGCCAACGAAATCATCGAGAACCTCGAGAAAAAAGGAAATCTCCACCTCTGCACAAAAGACAGAGATCTAATCAGTCGTGGTGAAAGATTCGAATCAGAGGTACTGATGCAGTTGATTTCTGAGAGATGTACAAGATTGATTGTGGTTCTCTCACCCAACTTCATCAAAAGTCCAGTCAACACATTTTTGATGGACTTTGGGCAAACAACAGGTCTCCATGAGCGACGACGAAAAATAGTTCCTGTTCATTATCAAGACTGTGAAATTCCAATACAAATGCGTCATACTGTCATGCTTCATTACAACAGAGCGGGAATTTACGACTTCTGGGAACGATTCAGAAATTGCATTCGTACAGTTGCACCACCTGCAATCGCTGCGGATCGCAGAATTGTGGAGAATTCTCTGGAGTCGCAGAAAATCCCTGAATTATCTCCGAAAGTGAATGGAGAGATTCCCCAGGGAGATAAAATTGAAACTGTGGAGAGAAATAATTCACCACAATTAAATTCAAAGCCAGTAAAGAAAGAGGGATTTTTCAGGTTTTCGAAGAAGAAATCTGTCAAAAAGAAGGATAGTGCGATTAACCTACCGTCTTTGAGTGGATTAGATAAGCTTGAAGAGGCAGATAGTGAAGCAAAGGAGAAGAAAAGAAGGAACAAGGGAGTGGTGAAAAGAATTAAGGCCCTTGTATCAAGATCCTGATAAAATGTGCGAAAGAACGAAAGTTTCATGGACATTGAGGTTCTCAGAGGATTTCTGAGCCATCCACTAATGTTTCGAAATTCGTAAAACATTAAGAGGAAGTATGGTAAAAGTGAGTTTCTAATTTCCAGAACCAAGTGACTCATTTTAAGAAATTCATGCTTCTAGACAGCTACACGGAGAATAAAAAACTGATTAGGTAATTTCAGAAGAACAATCCCTAAAATGAGGTACTAAAAACCTACTCATTTCAAATTAGAAAAGTTCTTTGATAAAGAATGGTTGGCTTCATAAATGAAACCAACCTCTTTGAGTTTTTAAATTAAAAAACATTGGATTTTGAAATAAATAACCATCGGGTTCTTAAATGATCACCTTTGTGTTTTTAACCCTTTGCTACTCACCCGGGTGTTTGAATAAGAGTTTTCAGTTACATTTTTATGATAGAAAAAAAGAACATAATGAAGAGGCAAAATGGATGTCCGCAAAACAAGAGAATATGTGCTTTCATTGAAGTACAATTATACTAGATTCAAGTAGAAATCACTGAAAATTATAGACTTTTTTCTATACTGATTTCAAGGAAAATTTTCATAAAATAAGTGAGAATTTGACTTATTTCCCTGATTTTTTTTGCTTGCTAGATTTCAGCCCAGCAAAGTTCTGGGATTCAGAGATTTTATTGGGAACTTGAAACTTCTTATTCTGTACCCTCGTGGAAATCCGTCGACCGATTCAGCCAAATAATGACAAAATTTCAAAAAATTTCAAAAAATGCGAAATATTCGGAATTTTAACATAAAATGACAGAATTTGATATGAAATAATAAATTTTTTCTGATTTTTTTGAAGAATTTCCCAAAAAAATGACACATTATGTGAAGTCGATAAAATGTCATAAAATGTCAGAATATGACAACCAATGTAGTAATATGATAAAAAATGTTAGGATATATGAAATTATGACTCCTCAGAGCCTGGGACGCCGACAGGCTGATCCGACCAAACTGGAACACTGTTACCCACTTCATGGCCACCCACACTCTCGGCCACCAGTTACCGCTTCGGTCATCGCTCGTCACCGTCTCCGGGTACTCGAATGTCGGCACATGGTCGGGTTGACAGGAGGACGATCTCTACTCCAGACCCACGGGCCCATGTGCTCGGCATTTGTTTCGTCGAGCCGGATAACGGAAATAACTCCTTTTTTGCTAGTGGGGGATGCAGGAGCATCCCCCTACGCTCGCCGCCAACGGTTATTCACCGAGGCTACGTGGAGTCCGAAACTCCTTATCATGGCTTCTTCAGCCATTCCTCAATCCAGCACACCGAGAGATTCTTTCAACCTCTCGGTTCAAGCGCTCGCGTTCCACTAACTCAGAATCTTATTAGGGCCTTCTCCCCCTAGTCTGGATATCTCAGCGACGATAGGTCATTCCGTTACCCTATCCCCACCAATCAACCCGACGGGATCCCGGGGGCACCAATCCTCTCACCTGGCCGTTGGTCCCTAGTCTACTCTGACATAGCCTATAGAATCGCCCAGTTGGACAGCCTGTACGTCAGCCCCTTTTCCCCTAGTACATGCTGGGCGAATTCTAATATGGCGATAGTCTAGTAACGCCCTCCAGACCTCCAGGGGTCGAAGAATAGAGACCAGGAGGCCGAACTGTAATGGCCGATTCCTCAGAATACGCGACCAAACATGGTTCCTTGAAATAGTTGCGTCGGAGTGAAAGAGGGCGCTTCATCTCCGTTACTCGGGATTCACATATATAGTCCTCCGCACAATTGTGTCAGTCGAAAAGTTTATCTCTGAATTTTATTTGTTATTAAATGTTGTTTGAAATTCAAAATAATTTTTCGGGAAGATAATTAATGTGCAGGAGTAAAAATGAGAACGGTGTGTTCATTTCCGAACTGCAAGACCGGTAAAAATGCAGAAAAAGTTCGGAATAAGGCATATGGTCTCTTGTTTTTATTATCAAATAACACCAAAGGTTATGATAGTATCATAATAATATTATATTGTTATCATTAAAGAAATGACCATTAACAAAATTTTCGGTTTTCATGTTTTTTTTATTACACACATTGCATGTCACAAATTATACAATTACGGAACAAAAAATGATTCATAAAAAAAGCAACTTATTCAGTAATTCTATGACCGTTGCCAGGTGATCAAGAGATTTTATTCTGTCACATGTTAGCCATGGTATGACTTCGTTGTTGGACAAAAATCCTCAACATATAATGGTTTGCAAAATTTTAATATACAATTAAATCTCAGATATTATATACAATTAATCATCAAATTCACTATTTGCAATTAATTTATCATTCATAAAAAATTTTATGTATAATTGTAGAAATCACCCGAAATCCTAGGTGATTGATGTCGATTCAATTATGCTCCTGGTCATGATGGATTTCTGTTTGATTGATATCATTAGACTGACTGACTGATATCACTGACTGACATTCTAGTGGACTCTCCAGAATCCAACTAAGGAAATAACAGATAAATATCATGATTACATTGTTTTCAACTTATGAGCATTCAACATTTTATTTACGATAATCAACACTAACCTAGAAGACGTCAGACATCTCAGTTTTTATAGTTGACTTGTACAGAAAATGCTTACCCCTTCCGTGGAAGTCATTGCCTACATGTAATCAATTTTTTGCGATATTCAATCACTCAACAAAGTAGTTCGTATAAAAATGGATAAACATTTAAAGGCCAGGAATTATTCAGTAAGTTATTTTCATACACATACACACTACACAGGCAGCATTCCCCCACTACTGCCATTCAGAAAAGCGATTGAAGCACCACCTATAACACTTCATTACCCCGAGTATGGTCTCGGATCGGAAAACGCTAGTTCGGCCTCCTGGTCTCTATTCTTCATGGGTCTTTCATCGGTTTGTAGCTTTTCTCATCCAGTCGCGGCTCTTTCAGCCGCCCCTAGATGTCACTTCCTGTCTCTCTTATCATAAGTTTAACAGTTCTCTTTCTTTCAACCCGTAACGAGAAAATCTCGTTACATATTATATTTTGTAAGATTCTGTCAAACACAATATGTCATATTTTGTCATATCATGCCATTTTCTGACAAGCACCTGTGCTAGGAATAACCATAGAAAATTTTAGAATATGACTAAATATGACATAATAAAACATTTTATGTCATATTTTCACAGATTCTGTCAAACTTAATGTCATAATCTGTCATGCAACGACATTTTCTGACAATGGTCTAGGCTAGGAGTATTCTCAGAAAATGTTAAAATATGTGAAATGATGACATAAAACATTTTTTGTCATATTTTCACAGATTTTGTCAGGGGTGTTTTAATGACATAAAATGGAGAATTCTAAAAATTGCGCTATTTGAAAAATTCTGACATTATCTGACAAATAACAAGATATAACATTAAAATTTGACATTTGCTGATTAAATATCGGAGAGGGTCAGAAACTGGGAAATTATGACATATTCTGTAAAAAAAATAGAATTAGGGACTTGAAGTTTTCGGGATTTTGTAATTGGGATACTTTCGTTTAATTGATTCAAAATGTTAATTAATTAATCAATGATTAAGTGGACGATGGAGCAATATAGAATATGGGAGGGGGAGAGGGGAGTTATAGATCGAAGGGGGGGGGTGTAGTGATTGAGGATTTGGATTGTTAGGGTTTAGTCAATCACTCACGAGTTTTAGTTAAAATACTAAATTAGGTATTTATTCGTAATCGCGTAAAAGTAAAAGTACAGTAAAAAATATATGTGAGTATTCCGAATTGAGGTCGGAAATGATTTGAAGAATGGTCAGTGCGGATTAAATTATCCCCCGACAGGTAGACGCGTGGCAATAGGTGCGAGTGAGCGAAATGAATATTAGACTGAGATAGCACTCGTGTCGATGAGCGGTGCGTCTCGGCTATCGCTCCTCAGGTGTGAGTGGATGTAGTGGTATTCACTACATGACTCCCTTTGTTGGAAAAGAAAGTTGTGGTTATTCTGTATGACTGTCCAGGCAGCTTTAACTATTGTTGAATAAATTGTCTGGAACAGAAAAAAATTAATCGAGGAATTTGGAAAAAAAATTTTTGGGTGCGCTTATAGCGCAAATCAGACCGTTTTGGTCTTTTTGCAGGTGCTCGTGGGTAGAGCAGTGGTGCGAGCGCTGATGGATGGTATTGGTTCATCTCGAAGCTCGTCCTGTGGTTGCTCAGTTGGCGATTGTTGCGCTGGGAATTGTTGTAGGTCCTCTGGCAAGATGTATGCAGGCTTCAGTCGATCGATAGAGATGGGAGTGTTTTTGTAGTCTCCGAGTCCTCCTGATCGAAACCAAATGACAAAGTATTTGTCATTTCTGCTGACCACTCTGTATGGACCTGTGAATGGTGACCCATACGCCATGCGGAGACTGTCCGAACGTACGAACACGTGAGTGCATGTCGAGAGGTCTTTGAAGACGAAGGTGACTCGCGTTCCGTGTCGTGACATTGGTACAGGTGCGACATTGCGGAAGTGAGTTCGAAGCCTTTTTACCAGTGATGGCGCTGTGATTCTGTCATTTCATGGGGCCAAAAATTCTCCAGGCACACGAATGCACTCTCCATACGTCAACTCGGCTGATGTTGTCTGGATGTCTTCTTTCCATGCGGTTCTCAGTCCGAGGAGCACCGCATGTAATGCGTCATACCAGTCCTCCCCGTGGCATCGTAACGCTGCTTTGAGCTGTCTGTGTAGCCTTTCGACGAGACCATTTGCTTGGAGATGGTAAGACGTTGTCGTTAAGCGCTTGGAGCCGAGCAGTTGTGAGTTGCTTGAAGGTGTCCGAGTAGAATTGTCCGCCTTGATCGGATGTAATTCTCAGGGGGATTCCAAAGCGAGCGATCTAATGGTATAGCAGTGCGTGGACCACAGTAGCTTGGCTCGATCAACTAGTGGCACAGCCCCTGGATAGCGTGTAAATCGGTCGACTATCGTGAGACACCACTTGTGTCCTCGTGATTCAGGCAGAGATATGAGATCAATGGGATGTGTTCAAACCTCTGCGACGGGAGTTGGAGTTCACTGATGGGTGTGGCAGAGTCTCGTGAGATTTTGTTCCTCTGGCACGCGATACAGTGCTTAGCCCATTCTACACAGTCCTTATTCATTGAGGGCCAGACGTAGTGCCGTGCGACGAGTCGGCGTGATGCTCTGCATCCGGGATGAGCGAGAGTAGGTAGAGAGTTGAATATCCGTTTTCTCAGTGGCTCTGGAACGTAAGGACGCACTGTACCTGATTGTTCGTCACAGTACAATGTCGTATTTATCCCTGGAAACTTGATTCGTTTGAGTTTCAGGGCCGAGTCTGGTTGGCGGAGGAGTTGTAGTAGTTCTTGGTCGTTCTTCTGGGCTTGCTCGAGTTCTTTGTTGGAGACTGTCGTGGCTATTGTTTCAATGCGAGATAACATGTCAGCGACTATGTTGTCGGATCCAGCGACGTGTCTGATGTCTGTCGAGAATTGTCCGATGAAATCGAGACGTCTGAACTGCCATGGAGAAGCACGATCCGGTCTTTGTGCGAATGCGTGTGTCAGCGGCTTGTGATCCGTAAATATGATGATGTGGCGCCCTTCGAAGATGTGTCGAAAGTGTTTCATGGCCTCGAATATTGCGTGATGTTCCTTGTCATACGCTGAATATTTCTGGATTGAAGGTGAGAGCTTTCGACTGAAAAAAGACAGTGGTTGCCAGGAGTCTTGGTGTTTTTGTTGGAGGACAGTTCCAATCGCGTGATCAGATGCGTCCATAAACACCGCCCACTCTGCTTCGCTGTTCGGGTGAGCTAGCAGTGTGGCTTCTGCTAGAGCTCGTTTGCAGAGTGTGAAGGCTTCCTCGAGTGCTAGTGTCCAGTCCACTGGTTGACTGCCTTTTACCGCGGGGCCTTTCAGTGTTTCGTTGATCGGGGCGAGGATCTTGGCGGCTCCATTGATGAATTTCCTGTAGAAGTTGATGGTTCCAAGAAATCTGCACAGTTTCTTCACCGTTGTTGGTCTCGGGAATTCAAGAATTGCGGTTACACGGCCTTCAGGAGGTTTGATTCCGTGTCGATTAATCGTGTGTCCCAGGAAAATTACTTCAGGCTTACCCACGTTAGATTTTGCGACGTTGACGATTAAACCATACTTCTGGAGTCTGTTGAAGACGATTCTGAGATGTTCCCGGTGCTGTTCTGTTACGTCATGATTTTGCCAAGATTTTATTGAAATAATTTTAATAAAATCACAATATATAAAGAATTTTTACCTGTTTTGAGCCTACCTTTCGGAAATAGCTCGGGATAGGTGGGGCGACTTTCAACTTATTCTAGAAATAATAAGACATTTGGAGTTTTTAACATTAATTTAATTTGGATAAAAATTCAATTCTCTTTTGAACAATAAATGATTAATAATTATGAAGGAATCTTTTATAGATTATTATCAGAGATTTTCTCATTTCCTTTTTTTTAAATTATTATTAACCAATCAAAATTGACTTCTTGTTATCTAGACTTTAATGAGTAAAAGAAAATAAAAAAAAATATTTTATTTAAGTGTCCTCTCATCTCATTTGTGTCAAAAATTATAATTTTTGATCATAGAACAAAATTTATTTTAATCATTGAGGACTGACTCAAAATGATTCTACTTGAAAATTGGAATCATAAGAATATCTAAGAACCAAAATGGAAATCAAATAAAAAATGTTAAGATCAAGATCAGAAATAACAAGAGATTTCATAGATTCCAAAAATAGAATAAATTTTTTTAAACAGACAAGATTCCTTCATTCACAATTAGAAATCTTTGAACTGATAACAATAATTGATGTACAATTATAGTTCGATCGAAATACAATAATAAGAAAAAGTATTGAAGGGATATCCAATCTACAAACATATTTGGGATTAAACGCATAAATGATTATCATAATCAACTGTTCCAAATGAAAAGCTAATAGTCCTTTTTCTTAAAATCAATCTTTAAAAATTGGCCATCTTCACAAGTTTATTTTATTCTGTTTAACCCGTAACAATAAAGAACATTCATGAGGGAATATCCTTGAATCGAAAGAAATCCTCAAATATGAAAAATATTCACGAAAACTATTTTCGAAGTGAAATCAATTCTTAAATTGACAAAACTGAAATTTAGATTCGATCTTTAGACAAATTCATTTCTGATTGAAAAATAAATTGGATTTGAGATTGGATTCTCAAACCATTGTATTTCACAATTTTCGAATTGAGAAAAGCTGAATTTGCTTCTTCAGATTCTCAAAATAAAGACCGCAAAAGAAAAAAAATGTATGAATTTTGATTCACTTTGCTGAAGTAAAAATTATAAATGAATATTCTCCTTTAACTGGATTGATGAGTCCAATGGGAAGGATTTTGGCTGGATCGATGAGTCCAATGAGAAGAGTTTAGGCTCGATCGATGAGTTCAATGAGAAGAGTTTTGGCTGGATTGATGAATCCAATAAAAAGGATTTTGGCTGGATCGATGAGTCCAATGAGAAGAGTTTTGGCTGGATTAATGAATCCAATAAAAAGTGTTTTGGCTGGATCGATGAGTCCAATGAGAAGAGTTTTGGCTGGATTAATGAATCCAATAAAAAGTGTTTTGGCTGGATCGATGAGTCCAATGAGAAGAGTTTTGGCTGGATTAATGAATCCAATAAAAAGTGTTTTGGCTGGATCGATGAGTCCAATGAAAAGAGTTTTGGCTGGATCCTGATTATTCTGATGACTTCCTTGTTTCCTAGAAAACAATTCAATTAGTGAGGTTTATGGGTAGATTAGAAAGCAATCAATATTAATCTTCAATGACGTTAATATTTATTTTGATTGAATGACTGGATATTCATGCGGATAATTCGAAAAATGAAAATATTTAATAGAAATTTCTGAATTTGAAATCGAGATTTAACCTATTTTCCTTTCTTTCTTTTATTTATTTATTTATTCTATTTATAGATTATCGATGATTTCTTTAAGTGAGTGAATAATTTTTGATTCGACCTTTTAGAGGAAAAATCACTGAATTTATGATTTGATTTTCAAAGGAAAAATCACTGAATTTACGAGTTGATTTTTAGAAGAAAAATCACTGAATTTATGAGTTCATTTTCAAGGGAAAAATTATTGAATTTACGATTTGATTTTCAAGGGAAAATTTATTAAATTTTTGATTCGATTTTCCAAGGAAAAATCACTGATTTTGCGATTGAATTTTCAAAGGAAAAATCTATTAAATTGTTGGTAAACGTGTACAACACCTCCCTCACATCTAAATTAATTATTTTCATAGTAAATTTGACATATTCACTTTCAGTATCACAAAATCAAACTAAATAGGTGCCGAAATAATTAAAAATGAAAAACAAACAATCAATATGTTTTTACAATATCAATTAATTATAATTAGCTTCTTCCAGGACAAGGTAATTAAATTTCTAATGACCAAAGAAGTATTGAGATCCCATAATTATTGTAATAATTGTGGGGAATTAATGCAATATAATCCAGAAACTCTATTATAGAGATGTAGGAACACATATTATCAAAAAAACAGAAAAGGTAAACAAGTCAGGAGACAGTGTGACACACAACTAAGTGTCCTCACTGGATCTTGGTTTGCCAATACTAAAAATCAAGATTAACATATTATTCAGACTCATAATAAATTACACAATTGCAGATAAAATCACAATTAAGAATTTACAAATGGAGCATGAACTATCAAATAATACCACGTGGTTATGGATCAATAGAATTTAATTAATTCTGAAAGCATGGTACAATATTGAGTCAATCACAAATATCAGTTTGTCAACTCTCATGACAAGAACATCCACACGCAGAACATCGAACGTGTTTGGAGGGATCTCAAGTCGTACTTGCCGAAATACGGAGTCGGATTGGTGAGGACAAGGAAAAAGATAAGTAAAATTGTTTTCAACCGAGTATTTCCATACCAAGAGAGAGCAGATCGCTTCTTTGACTTTCTCTCGGTGATCTATAATCCGTATTGAACTGAATTTATTTAATTAATTGGGTTTAGAGTCCACATGTATCTGAATGAATTATTGAATATCTACTTCAAATGGAGTTGTCCAATCTGTAATGCGAAACTAAATATGGTGAGTGATTATGTGAATTTTAAAATCATAATAGACTATCGCAAACACTCATTGTTTCGCATAGAATATTACAGAAATTATTTGATAATAATTATGATATTATCATCAGGTGGGATGATGGAGGTGTTGGTAGATCAGGGACAATTTCCTTTCTTAATTAGCCTCCGAAGGTGTATTTATTTTTCAATATTTTTATGGGAATAGTGGTGCCAGGCTCTTTTTTGAGACCTGTAACCACTACGTCCACGTCGTGGCCTCGGGTAACGCTAAAGTGGTCATTCAATAAATTAGTTGTCGAAATTATTTATTAGAAAAAAAATGAAACAGAATTGTTTTTGAGGATAGGTTTAATGTGCGCATGCGCTCCCCCTTCCCCATCGTCTCGATACCCCCTACCATGTTCAGTTGATGAATAACAATAACTATTATAACCACAGAACTCAGGCAGTAACATGCACTTGCTCTATGCACACAGTTAAACTTGAGGTTGATGAAGTACATATTTACCAAATTTTTTTTATTTGATTTTCAAAGGAAAAATCACTGAATTTACGATTCGATTTTCAAAGGAAAAATCACTGAATTTATGAGTTGATTTTCAAGGGAAAAATTATTGAATTTACGATTTGATTTTCAAGGGAAAATTTATTAAATTTTTGATTTGATTTTCAAAGGAAAAATTTATTGAATTTTTTATTTGATTTTCAAAGGAAAAATGACTGAATTTACGATTCGATTTTCAAAGGAAAAATCACTGGTTTTACGATTCGATTTTCAAAGGAAAAATCACTGAATTTACGAGTTGATTTTTAGAAGAAAAATCACTGAATTTATGATTTGATTTTCAAAGGAAAAATCACTGAATTTACGATTTGTAATTCTCAAATTCGACAATCTAAAAATCGACGTTAATAATAATAATGAAAATTTGGATATAATTAGTCGCTATAGTTTTCCACTTGGTTTTTCACTTGGTTTTTCACTTGCTGCTTGAAGATCCAGGACAGATGACTGACTGCTTAGGGTGATGATTTTTTTCATTCTTCCGTTGATGGTGGTAGTTCTTTAATTCGTTCACGCATCTTATTAGTATGTGTGTCAAAAGGGGAAATTAGGGCATTCTGATTCGCTGGAAAGAATCAGAATATTGAAACATCGGGATGGAATGGGAAGAAAGCCGGAAGAGGGGAATCGGTCATATGTGTCGGGGGTTACTGATTTTAAAGGGTGGGGATAACGAAACGTGTGCCCCTAAGAGTCCGGAAGAGAGGGAAAGTGTGCGTAATATCCGTGGCGCTTCAGTTTAATGGTGCATTAAGCAGGAGAGGGAAGGGGAGGGAATCAAAGAGAGGCTTGTTGTGAGGTCTGTGAGGAATGCGATGCGTCGTTGCCATGCCGTGGTCATCTGAAACTCTTCAGATAACACGTCCGGCGACAACTTGAATTGTCGTACAGCGTTGGAATACACGCGAAATTATTTTGATGGAGATATTTGGGTTTGAAAGAATCCAAAAATCTCATTATGTTTTTTTTTCAGGAATTTCGATCCATTTCTTTTTTTTTAGGTGAATAATCAGGATAAAATTTTAATTTTCAGGAAATTATGAATTTTTTTGGGAGAGTTATATAAGAATTGATTATATAACTCTCCTTGAGTCACTAAAGCTCGGAGTCCATCGACCACTCGGGTGGAAGGTGAACCCAGCTCGATGACACCTGAAGAATCAGGTTACCTGATTCTTGCCACACATTGTCTTACCGGATGTAAGATGATCGGTATAATATTGGTTGAAAAATTCGAAACTCTTGAAACGTTTCGATTTGAAAGATGAGATTTTGATTAAAAAAAAAAATTTCTACGGCGTCCCGACGTAGCAGTTCCTCGTCCTTCGACGCGACTAGGATGTCATCGTTGTAGGGGAACGTGAATGGTAGGTCACGTGTAACCTCATCAATGAGACGTTGGAACGTCTGTGCAGCGTTTCTGAGTCCGAAGGTCATGAAAGGAAATTTAAATAAGCCAAAAGGTGTAATGATGGCAGTTTTTGGAATGTCCTGAGGTGCGACGGGGATCTGATTGAACGCTTTCACAAGGTCTATAGTAGAATAAATTGTGGTACCATGTAAGTTAGCAGCAAAATCATCAAGGTATCTGATGGAATACTTATCTGTGATTGTTCGGCTATTGAGGGCGCGGTAATCTCCACACGGCCTCCACTCGCCATTGTTCTTTTCAGCTAGATGAAGGGGTGATGCCCAAGGGCTCCGTGAACGTCTGGTTGTTCCGAGTTTCATCATCGATGAGAATTCTGACTGGGCGACCTTGAGTTCGTTTGTCGCAAGGCGTCGCGCTTTGCATGAGACTGGTGGTTCCGGCGTAGTTCGAATGTGGTGGAGAGTTGTGTGTTCTGCGACTTTGAGTGTTCCGTCCGGTTTGGTGATCGATGGGAACTCTTGGAGAATCTGCATCCATGTGTGTCACCTGTTATCTGAAGTGATTTCACTGAAGTAGCATCGCAGTTGGCACGTCTGCCGTTTGATGTGAGCTCGGTCTTTCGTCGATGACGCATTGGTGCTTTAGGGCGACGAGGAGACCAAAGTGACTGAGCAAATCAGCTCCGATTAATGGACGTGAGACATCCGCCTCAACAAAGCGCCAGGCCAGGTCTCTTCTAAGTCCAAGATCAGGTGAGAGAATCACGTGACCATATGTATTGATCACTGATCCATTTGCAGCAAAGAGTTGGTATCCTGTAGATTTTCTTGATGAAATCTGCCGCCTGCGGGGGAAGATCGAAACGTCTGAACCCGTATCCACGAGGAATTGAAGACCAGTTGTCATGTCCGTGAGGAAAAGGCGGCGGGATAGTCCGAGAGAGTCGACTTCCGCCGCTAGTGACTCTCGTTTAAGTTTCCCGCTGACTTGCAGCCAGGCACACAATTACGTGCTTTGTTGCCGTACTTGTTGTGATACTAGCATATACCTGTGCTCTTGTTCAGCTTGTGGGTGCTGCGTTAACGACTGCGTGATCGTTTTGGATCAGGTTTGGTATCACGATGAGAGACGTGAGTTGCTAAGCTGGCGACCTGCTTCGTGAGCTCAGCGATCTGTTGTTCCAGGTTTGAAACAGATGAGACTCTCGCTGGCTGCAATACTTCATGGAGTCGATCAGCTGTTTCGGCAAGCTCCTCAATTGTTGCTGTCTTTTGCGTGACGAGACAGGCCTGAGTCGTTTGGGTCAGATGTGATACCCAGCGAGCTTTGAGGACGTCTTCATCGATATCTGGTACCAGGTACTTGAGGTGACGAAAATGTTCGGATGGTTTACGATCACCGAGTTTCTCGCCACCAAGCAGCTGGAGCAGATTCGCTTGTTTCGATTGGGTGAAGTGCTCGATGAGCTTGTTTTTAAGTTTCTGATAGAGTGTCCATCGGTGGATTCATGATCAAATTTTCCACTCGTGCTGCTAAACGTGTGTCGATAAGCGGGACTGCAAAGTGGAATTTGTCTGTTTCTGTGACAATTTCTTTGTTGCGGAACTGTGATTCGAACTGTGCGAGCCAGAGAGCGGGTTTTTCTTCACAGAAACGAGTAATTTTTACATCGACGACCTGCGTGACTTGCACTGGAGGTATTATAGGCAGCCCGGCCTCATCGAGTTTTGGTGGCATTTTTGATGAGTTTCTATTGAGAGGAAATGTTTACGTCACAATTCAACACAAGAAATAAAGGTGTTATTAGTCTTTATTATTCTGCTAGCATAGCGCAACGTCTATGGGCACTCAGGAATGTGGGCCAGCAAAATCGATTTCACTCACGGTCACTGTCTAACGCACGGTGAAATTGAAATAAAATTGTGTTGTCTTTATCACTCTCATTTGACGAGTATCTAATAGCACTGGACGCGTTTGTTTTGTCTCCTCCAGGTCAAATTTGGGGCGAAAACCGACGCGCGAAATGTTCTCGAACGCTTGGGTTTCACGAAAATTTAACGGAAGATTTAAAACGCTGGCTATCGTAATAGTTTATCACTTGAGAGCACGATTTAAATGTTGAGATGCACTGTACACGTGGGGTGTGAAAGTTAATGCACGAAAACACTGTTTGATTCAGACGTTGAGAGGACGCGGCGAAAACGTGGCACGTGTCCGTTGAACGCCCGAGATTCGTTGTAACTGCTTTTGCAGTGTATTACGCGAGAAAACCCTTTTTGACGATCACGTCGGGGTCACCAATGTAGTGATTGAGGATTTGGATTGTTAGGGTTTAGTCAATCACTCACGAGTTTTAGTTAAAATACTAAATTAGGTATTTATTCATAATCGCGTAAAAGTAAAAGTACAGTAGAAAATATATGTGAGTATTCCGAATTGAGGTCGGAGATGATCTGACGAATGGTCAGTGCGGATTATATTGTCCCTCGACAGGTAGACGCGTGACAATAGGTGCGAGTGAGCGAAATGAATAGTAGACTGAGATAGCACTCGTGTCGATGAGCGGTGCGTCTCGGCTATCGCTCCTCAGGTGTGTGTAGATGTAGCGGTAGTCACTACAGGGGGAGGGGTGGAAACTACAACTTGGGGCAAAAAGGCATGCAATTAGACTGGCAGGAATTTTAGCCGTTTACGAATTTTGTTTTTGCTAACTATGGGAACGATGGTTGATGATGTGAAAAAACTTGGTGATTTTTTTCAGATTTTTTGAAACATTTTTTGGGCGGCAAAGAGCTATTAAAGTCCTTATGGTCTCATACCCGTGGAGGAAATGATAAAGTTGATATTTACCATTGCATTGGAAAATTATTGACATTCTCAGTAATTATCTACCAAAATCTACCCTCAAAGAGGTAAAAATAAAACTTTTTTATTGTTTTCCAATCATTTGTTATCGAGTTAACAACATGGATTTTGTTCAAAAATACAGGTCTTTAACGCCATCTAAACGCTTTTCAGAATGCACCGATTTCTCAATTTTCATTGATAGATGGCCCAACTATCCTACTATTATTTTAAAAGCGAAGAAATTGTTCTGTTTATTATAAACTAACGAAAAAAGGGAAACAAAATGGTCAAATTTTTAGCTAGTGGCAAGTGCATGGCTTACTTAGTGCTGTTATGAAGGCCATATACCTGAAATGGAGAAGGGTCAGCCAACTGGCCAGACCCTTTCTCGGAAGGGACTATAACTTTGATTGCCTGCCACTCATCATTGTTCAGTTTTATTTTTGATATTTGAATTTTTTATCTTTACATAATCTTAATTTAAAATATCCATAATCAAGTTCCTCCTCCCGCAACGATTTCAAAGAACTTTGATTTACTGAAATAACTTTATTAGAAGTAATATTTTTCATTTCGATTTTCGCGTAATTTCAATCGAAATAAAAGCCATAGTTTTTACACTTGAATTTCAATTCTCACGCATTATCAAGAGTAGGTAATATTTGAAAAATTTCACAGAGAGGGTTCCATAAAAAAGTTTTAACTGAAGATTACATTCGTTTGTTCGAGTTATTTATTTACATTACATATGGTTTTGATTTCAGTTTATTGAGAATCTTGATGGAAATTTACATTTTACAGAAGGTCGTCGCACATGAAAATAAATCTAACCTTACTCACTATGTGGAGCGTTGCTCGATTGATCCTTCAAAGAATTCAATAACGAGAACTTCAAATCTTGTCTTGTACAATTTGAAGAGGACTCTCGTAATTTTTGTACAATGAGCATCAAGTTTTGTTTGCTGTTTTCATCTTTCGTAAGCAAATCGTTATACTCACAAGAGCTACAGCTCTTTCAGCAATATCATTTGTTACACGAAGAGATTAGACAATTTTGGGAGCAGTAACAAAATCATCTCTTTTCTCCCATGTTGTTCGGTCACTGTCCAAAAAACCGGAATCAATTCGCAGTATCTTGAAAAATCTCCGGGTATTCTTGGTTACAAATGCATCGAGACTCAGCTTTTCAACTCATCGAGACTCAGCTTTTCGGTTTTGCTTTTCTTCTTGTCATTATCGAGAGTAGGACGATGGCGTGGGACATTTTTATTTTACAGTCCACACTTACATCCTCATCAAAGAAAGCAAGCGCAATCAATTCCTCCGATAGATACCAAAGGTGGTTCATAAGTTTTTTGAATACAGCCTTGCAAATCCTCGAAATAATGCAATTAGAACAGTTGGCATTTGATGCTGTTTCAAAAGAATCAGGTCGTTCTTTGGAGCATCGGTTGTATTTGATGCTGTGAACTAAGCTCTCTGGTACAGAAGAACCATAAAAATGCAAGTCTCCCTCAGACCGGATTCCTCTCGAGATGTTAAATGAAATTGATTTCTGAATAAAAAAATTTTGAGCGAGTAGGTGGCTTTAGACATCCACCTCGCATGATGGATTGCACCCAAAGCTCGAAAACTGTTTCCTCTCGTCAAATTTCCACCCAAGAAGATGATGACCAGCTCCAGAAACTCACGATAGTCTGCGCGGTCAGTTCTCTTCTAAATGATGAACAAATAAATGACATTTTCAATAATGAACCACGGGACTTTGATTGCAATAGTTATAGAAATGAGAAAAAACGAGATGCATTTCATATGATCACTGCGTTATAACTGACCTGCAATTGTGTCTCAGAAAAAGCAAGTATGTCTGTCGCGTCCCGATGCAATGTTTTCTGCACTGAAACATCGTGTATTCCGGGTGAAAATTCAGTTTCATCGATGCTTTTCCAATGCGCCTGAAATCTCTTGAAAATGAGAACTTCAGGCCCAGAAGTACATCCCACAGATGATTCAAAAGCGGTTTTGAGCAGAAGTTCGAGAATATGGTGACGGCACGCTAAATATAACAGATCCCTTTCGATCAATTGTTCCAGTAATATGCATGCGCCATTTGAACTGCCTATATTACTCGCCGTAGTATCGAACGCCATGGCAGAAACATTGGCAGTAACGGACCATTTTTCCAAATAATTGTGAATTTCTTTCGCCTGTTCTTCCCCGGTTCCTCTTTCCAGTCTAGCAACAGCAAGTAATTGATGCCACTTTTGACCTGACACCAAAACTGGAAGGCGATCGATTTTTTCAAATTTATTTTCTGGTGCCGTTGTTTGCCATCCTAGTGGACAGTGAGAATACGGGTCGATCTCTCCTTGGCATTATTTTTAATGATCTCAGCCAACTCCTCTCGATGTGTTTGTCGATTTCGACGGACACTTTTATGACTCAGATACACATCTTCTAGATATATACCAGCTCCTGTCAGAATCGCTGCAATCACAAGCGCAGCGTCCCGATTACTGATTTTAGCTCTATCTAAAATCGCGGTCGTATTTGGGTCCAAGATTTTGGGTTTTTGGGGTACGGGAGCACAAGTCTAGCCTCATAGTTGCTGTCTGTTCCATCACCATCTTCCATCTGTTCCAACACGTCCAGAATATCTTCAAGTTCGTCAAAAGCGTAATTGGGACCGTTCGCAGCAATTCTACTTCGTCCAGCTAGAAAATGAAATGAGTTTTAAAAAATTATATATGGGTTAATGAGAAATATTTAGAAATAAAGGACGAGGCTCCGATCGAACGAGCGCGCGGGAATTCATATTGAAGGTGTATTTTTGCATCTATTAGAAGAATGATGAAAAACTGAAAGAACGAGAAAATATCTCGAAAATTTTGTCTGAACGGCTCTATACATTTTGACTTATTGAGGCAGAGAACATCAAGACGAATATTTTGAAATGAAAATTATTGAAATCGGTTGGGTATTTTCTAGTTGACCAAACAATTAACAGAATTTCAGACTTTTTACAAATTATTGCGCCCGTTTAATTGTTAGATTTACAAAAAAGTAATCACCAACTCGACAGTGGTCCACACAAACGTGATACCCAAATTTGTATTTTTACCTTTCAGACCATTCTACATCATTTGCAAACAAAATTCAAATATGTGAAATTTGAACGATTGTAATGCTTGCATTCAGCAGCGAGAATGCATTGAATTTTTTTTCCTGAAAGACTTGGAAAAGAGTCGACTGTAGCGTACCTTGTTCTGATGAATCCATTGCCTCTTCTTGTTCTTGTTCTTTCTGTGTAGTAGGAGCCTCCAATTTTCCTGTGTCGATGATTTTATCCAAGTATCCATGCCGTCCTTCTTTTCGGTGAAGACTCAATAAAATCCTCGCTGCTTCATTTTTCATTTCACTGACTTTTGTCTGGTGAGGAATATCAAAGAGGTTGTCCAACGTCAATACAAAAATGCTCACATTCATTCGACAAGTCTCATTCGTTTCTTTTTGAAAGCCATACTTGAGAATAGTTTTGTAGTGCAACACTAATTTTTCCATTTTTGTAATAGCGTGACATTCTTTCACCATCAGAATTTCTGCGTGATCCCAAAACACAGCACACTTTCTCACAATACATCTTGCTGCTTCGCGAGCCCCAAGTTTCGGTGTACTATATTTCGTGTAAAAAAAATAACATTCGAGCATTTGTCTATTTGAAGGCAATTTGTTCCCACGTATTTTTGGTGCTTCATAACCCACCAATTCAATCTTTGTAACTTGTCGCGTTTCCGGCATATTTGGACGTTTTCGTTATTAATATTTGCGATGGAGAAAAAGAAAAATCACTGATTTCTCTGATGTTGACTGTTTAGTAGTCCTTGTTCAACTGACCTTTGGGGTGCACAAGAAAATTGTCAGAAGGTATTTCCTTAGGACAGAATAGGTTGGAGCCCCAATGAGCTGGAATGAGTCATCCAAGTTTGTCAGAGGGTCAGGTAACAATTGTCCTTCCCGGGTCCAACTAATTAACCAATGCAAATTTATAAGGTACCCATTTCGAAAAAAATTTCACTGGAATCCTTGTATGCAGTCTTTTGACCTTTTCTAATTTATAGGATGTATATAGTTTCGGTGCGTTGGTCGGTATACAGGATGACAGGGTGCACTTCTCTGAAGACCCAAGGTCTAATGAAATTTTCGTCTCCGACCTTCTTTCTATGAGGTACTAGTTGACCGATCGGGCATTCGTTGCACTATGCTTTTGGAAATCATTATTCTATCACGATTACGAGACATGGAAAACCGCGGCAGTTCAAATCATTGATATAAAGTCAATTTTACTAAGGTGGAACGTCACTTTAATGAAAATTTAGTGAATATTTTAGTTTTTACTCGAAAATCCCGTGCTTTGTTTCAAAAATAAATTCATATATTATCATTTTTTTTTACTAAGATGATTACAAAATTTGTTTTTCTGATTTGAGAAAAGAAGAAAGAAAAATTGCAGAATATTTAGTTGAATGAATTTCATGAGAACAAAAATATTCTCTCATGTCTCAACCCAGGTAGGTCTCTACTGTAGTTTACTTGGAAGAGGCCCACTGTACCAGCTGCTTTTGCTATCTGGTTGCCGACCGTCATAAAGCCATTTGACTTTTCACCAACCTCCATAACGATGAACTATCAGTGGGTCAAATATTTTCGTCGATTTTGAAAACGCTATTGCTGCCTGAAAAATGTTGCTAAAAATTCGAAAAAAAGGCTTGGAATATTACTATCATTTACATAGTTGGCAAGTGCAATATCTGTAAATGTCTTTTATCCTTGGCAGCCTAATGCTCATACATCATCCATTTGTCTTCTTTTGAATAGAACTCGCTATCCCGTTTCACCCCACTGTAAAACAATGTATCTCGATATATCATTATACCCCACTGTCTGATTTACCCTACTATGCCATTTTGCCCCACTGTTCAATTTACCGCGATATCTCGTTTTACCCCACTATCTAATCTAACCGTCTCGCGATTCACCTCATTCTATTTTACCTCACTGTCCCCTCCACCATGTTTCCTCTTATCTTCACCTCTCCCTCTTTGACCTCTGCTATCCCGTACTACCCCTTGTTCTCCTCTTATCATTCCCATCCTATGAACTGCCTATATAAACCCCAAAAATATTAGTCTCATCAGCCACAACCACACTGCCTAGAGGACTTCCGGACATCCAGCGATCATCGCAGCTACCCAGCAAATAATATGGCGACAATTTGTGGACAAATTGCCGGTGTCCTGTCAAATTTTAGATGGCAAAAAAATGCCATTTAATGGTGAAAAATGTAAGTAAATAGCGAAAAATTACATCAACTGTGAAAAAAAGGAGAAGGAACTCCCAGGGCAGTCGACATATTATGACAAGTTATGGCAAATTCTTTGAAAATTCATCAAATTATGACAGGATTCTCTGAGAAATTATGACATTTATGACCTTCCTGTTTCAAACCGCGGTCATTTATTGTCAGTTTCTGACCAGAAATGTCGAATTCGGACATTTTGTGACAGATTCTGATACAGTATGACATATTCTAACAAACTTTCTACGAAAATATTTGTCAAAATTTGACAGAATTTGACATTTTTTATCAAAATTTGTCAGAATCTGTGGACCCAATTTCCACGAGAGTATTATTCCCGGGCTATTTTACTCCGAATTTTTTAATTTGTGCATCGTTAATTATTTAATTGTTTCCTCGTATACAGGTTCGGAAAGTCGAAAGATAGCATATAGCATCCTGCTTTCCATGTAATTTGTACCTTAAAAACATCTAAGGTTTGACCGAGTAAAATAGCCCGGGGATAATACAAAATATGAATCTACCGGTCGAAATAACATCTCTCATTGTAATAGAAACTTCTTCTCTGCATACAATCCTTATAAGCTCAATATAAGATTGTATTGGATAGGAAAAAGAAAATGGAAGAGAAGAATGAAATGTGTACGCAGATGTGTCTACATCTTCATCTGACCCCAGATGTCCCAATTTTTTCTAACGAAAAAAATTCAGCCGGAAAATGATGAATCACTTCCAGTCCATCCGAAGAAGTACACCGCCTCTTGGTTCTCGATTTTTGGCATTAAAAAAAATCATTTAATCCTAAATATTAAAAGTAAATTGTAGAGAAAAATGAGGGCTACAGAATAGGCCTTTAGTGAATATTTGCTATCTCTCTTAGATTCTAAAATGTTTCACAAAAATCTATCGAGAAACTCAGTCGATTTGAATCACTTGATCGCACCACTACTAAATTTATGCCAATATCTTAAATTTAGATTCATCGTACATGATCTGGGCTTAAATGAATAATCTAATTGGTATTTCATAGTTGAGAATGAAATTGCACATCAAGTCTTCTATTTCTACAGTAAAAAATAATTGTATATTTTGTAAATATAAAAATTGTTGATATTATAAAATCTATACAAATAACGTTATCACATGAAACATTATTTTTATACCATCAAATATTATGACGAAAATTTATAAAACAGTTGTGGAAATAGATATTTGGTCAATTACAACAATAATTTAATGAATTGATGATTCCCAAAGAAATTTTTGAAATAATTTGAGTCGTTTAGTTATGAGTCTGACTGCAGCTGTGTTCCCATAAGTTTTCATCGATAGTCTCAAAAACAGTCCACGGAAATCAAAGTTTGTGTCGACGATTATGCTTTGCTTCGTTACATTTTTTTCAGTTCCGGCAAATTCCAACGTGAGTACGTCTTTTTCATTGTTTGTCATTTTGATCCTCAAAAATTGTCATTCAAAATTACGTATGAGTATTAATATAACCTAGAAAAAGATTAATAATGCGCAAATAGGTGGACAAGTAATCGTAAGAGATCAAGCCAAAAATTTTAATTTGGCTTTAAGGCCCGGGTGGATTATCTCTCGAATGTTATCTCGATTACATGGTTCGCCAAAAAACCCTTGGTATTTGCCTGCGAGTTGAAATAAAGGTCACTTTATAGATTTTGGCACGTAGAGTCAGGATCTTATTTTTTCTCTAACACCTCTAGTTTTCGAGAAAAAAAATGTCTAAGTTGCCAAAATATCCAAAAATGCACATTTTTGACATTTAATACATCGTTGATAAGGAAGAATTACAATTTAGCAAAAATTGAGGCAAAAAATAGAAATCCCATGAATGAAAGGGTGTGCGAGCGGTTTCATTTGAATGGATTGAAATAAAATGAAAAAAATATGATGAAAATGCATTTTGATTGAATCGGGATGACTTTTGGTGGTGATTGAGTGTTTTTTGTTTTGTTCGATGTAGTTATTCAGTGTCATAATGATTTAAGTTATAGAATAATACTTGCTCATGGAATTGATAAAAATATTGCAGGATATTAGATTTGTTTTTCATTCTTCTAGAGGAAAATTCACAGGAATTCTACTAATTGAATGAATGTTTTTATTTCATTTTAGAAGGTATGGAATTTCAAGTAACATGGGAATTAATTTAATTACAATTGAAGAAAGGGTATAGTTTTCAAAATAAATGTAATGATTTCATGATTTTTTCGTTGAAAGGGCTCAAAATATTTCCCAGTACGTCATAGCACGTCAGTTCTCATCAATATTTGGGTATAGAGGAAAAGCAAAGTACCGGGAAATTCTGAAATTTCCGATGTATTCCCCGGAGTTGTCTTCTCAATTCTTACTCTGCAAAGGTGAACTGAGAAGTGAAGCCGTAGAACGAGATGAGTCTCATTCTACACTGAAAAAAAAGGTCTTCATGAAAATTACCCTATTTCCCTTAGATGCAAAAGTATTCATCGAAAATTGGCGCTAGAGTTAAGCTCACTCATTTCGTTTCATTTTTTTACTAAGTAAATTACCAAAGGGTCAAGCTGACTCATGTTCATTCACTACTTCGCCATTGGAGTAAATCAATTGATTTTTTTCAACACCGCCTTACCCTTCATGGTGAGGATGATCCTCTATCAATCCAGTAACTATTCGGAATATTAGTCCGTTATTGCTCTTGACTGTTCGAACTAATGAACGAATCCCCTGAATATCTCTCATCAATCGTAACATGTACTGCCGAATTCACACTGACAAAAGAGAGTGAAATTGTAAATAAATTAACGGGAATCAACCCCAGCAATTGCGAGTATAAGCGTGTATAAGAATATTACAAATGCCTAGATGCTGCAAGTCTTCACCAGACTCCTTCTGTTATGCTTGTGGTAAATACACTGTGGAGAAACAACGATGTAAGATCACAGTATCAGTTGAAGAGGGGTACAAATGTTGTTTCAATCGATTGATTGGGAATCTGGACAAACCATGGGTGCCGAAGACGTGTTGCTCGTATTGCAGTCGAAATTTGGCTGGAGCAGTAAAGAAGCAAAGAAAGATGCCTTTCAGTACTCCAATGGTTTGGAGAGAACCAGCCAATCACACGAACGATTGTTACTTTTGTCTAACTCCCATTCAAGGGCATTCATCGAAGACAAAAGATCAAATTGTATACCCAAAGTTGAAATCTGTTGACCATCCGAATTTTTCCCCGGCTGACATTGCTCTTCCAAACATTGATCCTCCAATGGATGATGTAGTTCCACCTGATGAACTCAAGTCGAAGGAAGCTATGGAAGATTCAGAATTCAAACTACCTATCGTAAAGCGAATCAAAGAGAAAGTGATTCTTCCTGTCACCCCTATGAACCAAGAACAACTCAATGACTTCATCAGGGACTTAGATCTACCGAAATTTAAAGCAGAGTTGGTAGCTTCTCGGTTCAAAGATTGGGGGTTTATTATCCCTGATGTCCGAATCACGATTTATCGCACACGAGATGATCAGTTCAATCATTTTTTTGTTGAAGAAAGTAATTTATGCTATTATTACGATGTTGATGGACTAATGCAAGCTCTTGGAAGAAAACATGAACCAGACGAGTGGAGGCTATTCATGGATGGATCAACATCAAGTTTCAAAGGTGTTCTCTTACATATCGGTAACGAGTATCCATCAGTACCAGTGGCTTACTCTACGAGTTTGAAAGAGACCTATGCTAATATCCGGATGGTATTGCAGAAAATCCAATATGGACGCTATAATTGGCTCATTTGTGCCGATTTGAAAGTCGTTGCTCTTGTAATGGGATTGCAATTAGGGTATACAACATATCCGTGTTTTTTATGTTTCTGGGACAGCCGAGCAAGGGAAAACCATTACTGCCAAAAGACCTGGGAGGCCCGAAATAATTTCGTTCCAGGCCAACAAAATTCTGTGGATAAACCACTCGTGCCATCTGGAAAAATTGGCTTACCTCCACTTCACATTAAACTCGCTTTAAGGAAAAATTTCGTAAAAGGATTAAAGACCAATGATCAGGCAATGGGGTACTTGAAGCAATTATTCCCTAAACTTAGTGACGCGAAAATCAAAGAAAGAGTGTTCGTGGGCCCACAGATTCGAAAAATAATGAATGATGCACTTTTCGATGAAACTCTCAGTCCTACCGAGCTAGAAGTATGGAATTCTTTGAAAGAGGTGTGTTCTGGCTTCCTGGGGAAACATCGTTCAAGCAACTATGTGAAGGCTGTTGAGAAATTGCTGGAGGGATACGAGAAAATGAAATGCAATATGTCGCTCAAGATTCATTTTTTGAATTCTTACCTGTTTTTCTTCCATAAGAATCTTTGTGACGTCAGCGATAAACATGGAGAACATGGAGAACGATTCCACAAGGATATCGCTAGAATGGAAACTCGTTATTACGGAAAATCCAGCCAGCACATGCTTTCTGACTACTGCTGGAAGTTGATTAGTGAGGAAAGCGGGATCACTCATAGGAGATCATCTTCCAGATGTTCATTCCAGAACCCAGACCCTAAAAGGCGTCAAGTAAAAATGATTCATGAAATTCGATTTTTTGTGAGCTTTTTTTGTCTCTAAACCGAATTTGCCTCTTAAGGTGAGCTAGGAAGAGATGTGAGCTAGGAAGAGATGAACCTTTTTCTATCTTCGACCTCTCTTGGATGAACAATTATACGGATTTGTTCTTCATTCAAATTTGTCTCTGGCCAGTTGCAAGCCCTTTGCCACCCCGCGACCTCCCACTCCTCAGAAATTCAGTCGACAATCACATGTTACTATATCCATTACGATTCTCATCTATTTCTCACCCATTAAAACGCAAAGCTAACCAAAGCGGTAACAGATTGACTGTGTTTTCGAGCCGAAAGAATTCGCAAAAATGAATTTTGAACGAAATCAAAAATTAATTAGTCTAGTGAGAGGGCATCCTGGGTTATGGAACGATTGCTTCGTGAATTTTCTTGGCGGGAATCAATTCTTGTGGGAGAGTATTTGTCGAGAGCTGCGTCCCCAGCTTTCAGGTATTTACTTCATCTCATCTATTACATTCTGATTTTTAGCTGGAATTTAGTTTTATTGGTTTTGAATTGGACTTTTTCCCTGTACGATATCAAGCATGGACAAGATTCAAGGGTCTAGTGAACCATTTCAAATTTCTCCTTGACTTAAGACGAGCAATTCAAGTTGCACCTAGCCGATGGATCTTTAAAGCAGACTGGCCCTTATTCCACGATCTAGCTTTCATGGAATCTCTAATCATCCATGAAGAAAACTAAAAAAAGCATCAGAGATGGGAGAGAAAATAAATATCGATGAGAACTGGCGTGCTATGACGATTTGAGAAATGTGAGTGTTAAGATTCATGAAAATAATGCTTATCGGTTGATCGCCTGTTCAGTATCAATATTTCAATAAGTGATTCACTAATTCTGATTTTCTGTGCTCCTTGAATGAAGTTCCAACTATAATTATAATCAAAATTCGATTCAGAGTACAAAACAATAATTATTGAATTTCTCACAACTCAGAATTTTTTAGTCTTCGCCGCCGCCTTGACTCTCCTTTACACCTGTACAACAGCATTCAACTATTTTTCTGGAAAAATTATAAGGCCGATTCTGATGCTCTTTGGCTAATTCAGAGTATTTCTCGTCATTCATGATTTTTCTTACATTTTTATTAGATATTATAGGATTTGAAACTTGAATCATGAATCACCTGAAATTTTTTCAAATTCTACATATAATTCCGAAATTTTTGTGAATTTTTTTTGAATGTTTGTGAAATTGTTGAGAAAATTCGATAAATTTCTCGAACGTTTAAATTATGTTCGAGCTCGTAACTCTTTCACATCAGTTTTATTTAGAAAATTCCACCTTTTCCTATTAATTGTTCTCCCATTGTCTATCCAAAAATTCTCTAATATTTAAGAGATACCCTCATAATTATTTTGAATTCTCCGGAAAACTGTCGTATCAGCTTACATCCGGAAAAAACTGGCTATCCTCTGAATATCATCTCATGTTTCCAGCATAAAGTTGAAACTGAAAACTTGAAATGACAGTGTGACTTCTGCACCATCCTTTTCCGTTAATCTGAAGTTCATCTTAATAATTCACAGTATATGACACAAATATCGTTATTCTTGTTCTCTACAATGTTTAAATTTCGATATTATTATTTTTTTTCAAAGTGAAGAAATTGATCATGGTTTTCATTGTGTCGCATTCAAATTCTATAATCGCATAATTCTAGCTACTGATTCCAATCAACTTTCGAGATAAACTTACTGAACGCAACATTCAGAAAGGTAAATAATTCTATTTGCGATTTGGACAATTATAATTACTTCAGCATCCGAAACTATTCAGTAATTAGGTACAAAATGTTCATATGTTGAATGAGAATTCAAGTAACTTGAAAGTTTTCATCTTCATGCTGTTAAAAAATGTTGGATTGCAGTAAATTTTCAGTGGAATTTTACACTTCATGACTTTTTCCTCCCAAACTCCTAAAATTTACTATTAAACTGTCCTTAAAATTTCAATTTTTTTTTTCAACTGTATAACTGCTATTTACTCATAATTATGAGGGAATATGGAAAAAAATAGAAAGTCAACTTTTCGAAGTAGACTAATGAAATTATTGAAAAACTGCTATTTTCGGAGACCATGACTTTTTTGTTTACAAATGATTTAATCATAATCAGTTTTTAACTCAAACAATAATTTTTCCTGAATTGTACTATAACAGAATTGAAAAAATTACTTTTTTTGTAAATTTGAACCATTCTATTATTCATTCCTAAGAAGAGAAAATTGAAAAAAGCAAGTATTTATGGAGTTTAGTTCGAAAGCCGCTAATTAACCATCCTTTATTTTCGAGCTTTTCCTATCCAATTGATAAATTAGATGATTGAAAATCTGTGAATGAAAAGTATTCCGACTTTCCTATGCCACCGATAAAATACAATACTCTTTGATTTTGTGGTATAAGTACTGATAGCAATTCACAAAGCATTTAAAAACAAAAATCGAATAAAAAAATTGCGATCATATTATTTATGTACGTTACGAATTTGGTCTGAATCATTTAGAAAAACATGAGATTAATTTCACTTCCGAATGGAAACATTGTATTTGTCGAATCCAAAAATGCTAACATTTGTATCAGGATAATTACTTTTGGACTCAGGAGTTTGAATATGCAATTTTTAGACCATGTCCGGATGTATATATGTATGTGGATGAGGAGGGTAAAGTCAATGGTTGTGTCTCACTGCAACGGGCGGGATGGGGCTCTTTCTCATTAACTAGAAAAGGAAAACATTTTTAAAATGTATTTTCCTTTCATTTTCAGGAAAACTCCAAGTCTCGGTGTGCAGTTTAAATTTATTTTCGGTTGCGAATAGACACATGCAGACAGAGAGTGCGCATCAACTATGTCAGCAAGATATGTTGAAGCTGAGGAGATGTTTCCTCCATCCATTAGATTCCAGGGAGGGAATTGTTCTCAATTCCATCAGCATCAATTTTATAGAACGAGCGTCCTGAGAATCTAGAATTTATTCAATGTTTTTTCTTCGTGTTCAATTTGATTGCATTTTTTCTCGTAAATTACAAAAAAATGTGACGTTATTGTTATATTAATGTGTATTATATTTTTGGTGATTAATGGTGTAATCGTAATTAATAAAAGTATTATTTTTTCTTGTTATTATTAAAGAAAACATGATTTTTACTTTCAACCCAGAAACGTGAAAAGAAGTAAAGGGAAGGAGGAGGGAGCTAGAACAGGTATGGTGAATGGGGTGCGTACCGGTATTAAGCTGACATCTAAAGAGTATTATACTGGTACTGTAACCGTATATTGTACTGGTATGTCGTACTGGTATAATTCGACTAGTATGAGCGTACCCAGGCAGCCAAATTCTCCGGTACTGACGTCTTACCGTCGACAGGGACCGATGACTTGCCGTCGTGCCACGGTCGACAGGAACAGCATCGAAAGGTCGACGGTACATCGTCAGTAGTAAGAGGATTAATTAGAAGGGTCGGCAGTTTATGGGGCCCCATTACCTCTCCTAACGACTAAGGGTCGGCACCTTGAAAAAGGGGGTAGACCCTATTTTTCAAAATCACCAGTAGATGGCATTGGTCTTACGGGATTTATTTCGATTGACTCAACCCGTTACTAAAAGTATGAAGAAAAACGCTGAAATTCATTTTCAATAGATTTGTTGGCATTTATTTCTCAAGAACGGCTTACGTCTATTGGCAAACCATTATTTTTATCAATAATAGTAATAATACAACAGAGAATGCGATGACTCAATTTATAGATTTTTTATTGAAATAAATTGTTTACCCACGCGGTTTCAGTAAACACTGATTTGCCGCAAAGAACGACAGTTATCTGTAGGTTTGCGGATGATTGGCGGCAAATATCTTTACGCATTTCCTCGTAAATATCTGATACTTTTCGAATACAGGGGATGAATTACGAGAAATGCCGATGCGAGAAATTCGAGGAAGACAAATTGATACAGTGTAACTTTTGAAGTTATGAAAGTTGATGGGCCCAAAAAACTCGAACAAATACTATAATTATTTTTAAAAAATTAAGAAGTATATAATCGTTTTTAGATGATTTTTCAAGAATTGTTATAATCATGATGATGAAAATCAATCAATTATAAATAATTATAAGGTGCGCACAGTACACAACACAGATAATAAGTTTTGTTTGGTATTTCATGTCTTTCAATGTTCAATGGAGACAAGTAATACAAAAGAAAATCTATTCGAATTTGTAAGACTAGTTTATTCTGAGGTTCGCTGATGCTCACAGACATAGGAGCATGAACGATACTAGCGAGTAATGCACATCAGGAGTGGAGGGTGATCTCATCAGGAGTGAAAAAGAAGCCAGTGAGTGATTCTAAAATTTAAACCGTCCATGCCAAAACAGGTGCCATCTATTTATTTATAACAATTTATTTGTTTAACAGATGATATTACAGGAACGGTTAGAGATAGGAAAATCATTGAAAAACAAAAAAGAAAATAATTTAGGATAAAACAGATTTATCGTAAATGCAACATTTTACTACATATCTTTTTTATCCAAAACTATTTTCTCTATCTTCAATGAATTCTGTGCTCAGCGAGTCGGAGCGGGCTTGCGCCGTGTGCACCTACTAAGGTACCGCACATTCCGCTTCTCCCTCTAATATTGCTTTATCCGGCGTAGAAGTTTGAAAAAATCAAAGACAAAATGTGTATTTTTATATTACAAGCACGTCTTTTAAATGATTTTTTTGCCTATCTTCCACCATTTCTACAATATCGTCTTTTCAACAATTAAATTCGTCATTTTCTAATTTGCCACTCTCAAAAATGTTTACTCCCATAATAAAATTTTCTAGACATGTCAGAGAACACAGAATGATATTGGCCTATGGACTATGAGCATTTTAAAAACATAGTTTCTTATTATTGATATCATTCGCCATGAAATTAATCTCTTCATCATTGCCTAGACCTGACCTTATTGAATTGTAGTATAATAAATATCTATTTTACTTGACATATATCTTTTTTACTAGAATCTCTCGTGCTCGTAAAAATAATTGAGAATTCAATGCCCTAGCTCTTCCTAAGACTGGTTACTATATGATAGAAACGTTACAGTGCATTACTTTTTTTACTATTAATTTACTGAACGGTTAAGTTTTTTTTTTTAATTATAGTTGCTTTTCTAAATACTATGAAATTTGAAAATCTTGAAGAAAATGAATGATTTTTAATGGATAAATGATTTCTTCTGATGGTAAATAAAATTGCCTGTTTTGAATTGAAAATTACCTAAAACTACTGAATTAATGTGAATAAATGCAGTAAAGCAATGTTTTTTACGATAAAATTGTCTTTTTTTTAATCACTTTTACTCACCTGTTTCCTGATTGGTCGTTGTCATTAAAACATCATTGTTTTAATGTTGCAATGAATAATCCAGGTGATGGATTGGCGGGTGGGAAATCTTTGAATTTAGGAAGTTGCCAGTATGGTGTCCGATAGCACTTCGCAAGTACCTCATTTAAATCTATATAATGCAATTCTGAATTCAGGTCTGAGCAGACAAAACTCCCCAATTCGGTTGAATTGATTATTCCACCAAAGTTGAACCAAGACTCCTTGCGTTGGAATTTTTGGACACATAATATGTATGTATTGCTTGACCTTGCAAAAATATTAAAAACAATACAAATAGCTAAAGCTTTTAGAATACAGCAGTTATCACGCTAATTTATACCCAGGGTGAAATTATCTGTTTTTATCAACTTATATTGCACAAAATCATTGCCACCGTTATTAATACCGTCAGGCATCGATGGGCCATTCATATGAGGTTGTGAAGGCTTCACTGATTTTGACCTGTATATTTTGTTTTTGATATTGGCTCTCTCGTAAATTCTTCGAGAAATTTGTTGCAGAGGTTGTCCAGGTTTTTTACCCATTCTTCTTAAATATTGCATATTATTTTCATACGGAAAAGCAGAAAATGAATCCAAGGGCCCAAAACGCTCCACATCATTCACTAAATAGAGGTGACCATGGACGTTATAGGTCACGAATTGCTCTCTGTACAATGTCTTGCATCCTTCCCTCCACTCAATCAACAGCCTTCTTGCAATATTTAAATATCGAGGTGAGGAACGTGGAGACGTCAAACATCTCATTGCAGTGTGATACATTAAATAATGGTCGAACAAATTGCTTGGGTACACTCCATGGTTTATTACTGGTCCAGTATATAAAACGAGTTGACGCAATTCCGTCGCTTTCATCCGGTCATACTGCGTGATATCTGTTGGCCGTCTTGAGAATTCACGGGGTGTATATTCACTTATGATGCCCATTCTATTATTTATTATATCAATGTGTGTATCATCAAGCTTCACGTAGTGACTGTTGAATCGTCGGTTAAAACTGATGGTCGCCCTTATTTGACGTTTTGTTGATCCCAAAAGCGACAAATGCATATGGGACATTCCATGTCAACTCAGCCACCCTGGATTTTTTTGTATTTCGGAATAGAACATTGGCATGTTTCAAGTCAACTACGATATGAGTCTAACATTGTTTCAAACTTTTACTCCCATAACTTCACTCTTGTACCTGGCAGACATGCCCAATATCTGTCGCAATAGCGTTAATTGCTCGAATTCACATGATTTTTCACTTATGATGATGATTATCTTTCCACGTGCAGATTTTGGACAGTCAGGGTCAATCAGAATGCAGCATTTGATGACAAATGACAGGCTGGAGGAAGTTTTATTTCGGATATTTCGCACTAACATATATATTTTTTCGGTTATTTCGTACTCACATATATATTTTTCCGAATATTTCGTACTAACTCTTCAATTGTTCTCGGATGTCATTTTGAGGTTGCGTAAACGACACTCCTGACCAAAATCCGTACGTGAAAAATAATCCGNATTTTTCCGAATATTTCGTACTAACTCTTCAATTGTTCTCGGATGTCATTTTGAGATTGCGTAAGTGACACTCCTGACCAAAATCGGTACGTGAAAAATAATCCGACAAATACCCCTCGTGTTTCAAAATTATCTGGTATTTCCCTCAAACTTCCCTACAAACAAACGATCGTGTCAAGTTTTGCAGGAAAATCCCTCGCGCAAGCGCTCGGGATTTTTACACCTGCAAAAACTTGACACTTTTGCAGGTTTAAAACGTGACAAGTTTAAAAGTTTAAAACTTGGCAGTTTTGCAGGAAAATCCCTCGCGCAAGCGCTCGGGATTTTTAAACCTGCAGAACTTGACACTTTTGTTTCTTTACAACGAACTCATCGGGAAATACCCGATAATTTTGAAGCACTCGGGGTATTACTACTGAATAAAAATTGAAAGCCAACGATGATACTCTCAAATTGTTTCAATGCCAAAAAACACTTGTCACAATTGATAATAAGAGCAGGAAAATTCGTAAGAAATGCAATAGTAAAGTGAGCATTTTCAATGGTTCCGTGCTGTCTGGGATTAAGATGCCGCTCAGGAAGTTATTCACCCTTATGTTTTCATACATTCACAATGATAAAATCACCTTACAGAGTTTGTATTTCGAATCCAAGTCGTGCATGACAACAGTGCGTAATTGGGTTGGAAGGATGAACGGTGTTTTGACACAGTGGGACAACGATAGCCGGGCTGATAGACTGGGTGGGGTGGGGATGGTAGTAGAAATCGACGAACTAAGTTATGGGGGGAGAAAAACTAAGCTTGGTCGTACACCGAAAGTGAAGGAAGGGATCGTGGGTTTATACGACAGGGAAACTGGACGATTAGTAATCGACAGGGTCCCTGACCGTTCGGCCGCGACTCTAACTTCACTGGTGAAAAAGTATGTGACGTTTAATAGTACAGTTTATACTGACTGTTGGGCGGGATACTCAGAACTATCCGCACATTATGTGCATCTATGTGTGAATCACAGTGTCGCACACGTGAATTACACCAATGCAGCCCATATTCAGGGAATAGAAAGGATTTGGAGAGAATTCAGGAGCTTATACCCAAAGTATGGAGTGAGGACGAGCGGCATCGACGACAAATTGAGTAAGTTTGTTTTCATGCACGCCGTCCAAAAACCAGAGCGGGTAAACACCTTTCTTAGAATCCTCAGTAACCACTATAATCCCTATGAAATTAATCTAGAAGATCGCGGTTAGATTAATACAAATAGTCTATTGTTTGGCGGTTGTTGTTTCAGAATAGGTTGTTCCAGACGAATAGGGTCTATTAGTTGAGTCCAGCTAATAATGTTGGATCAACACTGTCATTTGTCATTATTTATCTTTAATTAATTTAATCATCTCATTAAATAATATTGATTATTATCAATTGCCTTTGGTGAAAGGCGGAGGTATAATAGAACCTATTCCTCAATCTATTGCCCTTGGACGTTTTATGGTTGATGCTTAGGCTCTTCTTTTGGGGTCGGCATCAGTACGTCCACGTCGTGGTTCTGGATAATAACTAAACCTAATGCAATTTCCAAATAATCCACAATAATTTTGGTTGGTCATTCCGTGAAATTCTTGAAATAAATTTTTACTCTACTTGGCTCGAAGTGTGGTTCTCGGTGTTCTACTCCGCATTGTGTGTTGTTTGGGAATTAAGTAGTTATAAATTAGGTTAAAATAGGTTAAAATAAAATATAAATTTTTTCGGTTTGAGGAGCCTCCTATTTTATCATATTACCCAGCAAGTTTCCGAAACACTGTGTATTGGCAGGAGCGAGTGGTACGCACGTGGTGTGTGTCTGTACCTATCAGCAAAATTGTAAGCTGATGTTGGATGCAATCAAAATTTCTACTATCACTAAAAACTCATCATGTCCCCTTACCGACTATAAAGACTGTCTTGCAAGACTTATGTGCCCTAATCCAACGCCTGAATGCCACTTAGATGAGTGTAAAAACTGTCCTGGAGTTGAAGGATTATCGCTCGAGCTGAAAGAACTCCTCCACGATGCTGTGATTGAAACTGTAGAATTCAGGACTTGGCAATCTGTGGATAGAACAACATTACAGATCTAGAGACTTCCAGTGTATGAATTTGTTGATGTACTTTGTGAAAGATTGAAAGTATTGAAATCTCATCATTTTATTGCCATTCAACAAAACGCTTTCGTGAAAGAATGAAAGGGGAATTTAATTGAGGGTGAAATTCTAGTGCAGGCCGATTTTTCGGAGAATTATTCTTTCGTAGCTCTCTCTCTCTCTCCCTCTCTCTCTCCCTCTCTCTCTCCCTCTCTCTCTCT